>NC_089816.1:13536550-13840300 GCF_029633855.1 Hoplias malabaricus
TGAGGAGTCTGAGTGTTGGTTTCCTCCCATAAACAGGTGAGAGGTGCCCCCGACGGGCTGGTGTTCCTGCCTCGTGCCCAGTTATTCCAATTTAGGCTTCAAAAGCTCCGCAGCCCTGATGAGAACGAACGATTACAGGGAATCACCGTTTTACTGACACTGAAAAATGTAAGTTTGCTTAAAGACTATTTGGAGTTGGGAATGAATAAATAATGAAATAAAGCTGGTTCCTGACTTTTCAACAGCACTGTCGGTCACTGAGCACAAGATCAAATAAGAAAAGAAACTGTCGGGAGTTCTACATGAGCACCACTAGTATTTTTACAGTTTGCAAATATTGATCTTTTAAAATAAATATATTCTCTCATCCAGCCCCACCACCCTGCTTCCTCTGAAGGCTCCCTGCTCGTGAGTAGGAGAGCGCCCTGTGTGCTCAGCTGTAGGAGCACGAGGACAGGGGGGTGGGGGTGGGGGAGGAGGGAGTGATCGTTAGCTTGGCTTTTATCACCAAGGACATTTAAAGGCCCTACAGGTAGGCCATCAAGACATCAGATAAACATTATCTCTATCAATCAATACCCTCTGCCTGTCATCCTTTTTATAACCTCTATTTAATCCCATCAGGGCCACAGAGCGGGCGGCTCCACAGGTGCGCTTTTCAAGTGCAGGACCCTGAAACGAGCGTTAAGTGCCTTGCTCAGGGGTCAGGATGCGATTCTGTGGGCCTCTTGGTATAGTGCCTATGTCCACTTGGAGCATACAACAACGAAGCATCAGAATTAGGGTGTGCCTAGGGCTGGACGACACTTCTATATATAAAATGTTTAAATAACAATGCTATGATTTTATCAATATTTTAATATACATTATTTACAGCATCTGTCACTGACTGATGGTCATTACAGGGCACTGCCATCAGTCCATTGCATGCACTGTTGAAGTTAGTTTAAAAATATTAATATTGTTTGATGTTGATGTCATGTTGAATTCAGTTCTTGGCAGATTTTCGGTGGCCAAGGTTTGTAAACACTGATTTGCACAATGTTTTGCGGAGCTGCCTCCCATCTCTTCAGATACTGGAAAATTGCTGTATGGATTTGATAGCATTCAGCCACATTGGGTCCTGATGTTGGAAGATTAATCACAAACAACTCTAATAATCTTCTCAAAATGACTGCTCTTTCACTAGAACACAGCTGAACTGCTCCAAAACCCAATGCTGGAGGCTCTATAGCTGTGTCTGATGTGGGCACTGGGCAAGGTGAACCAGTGCTAACCACAGGAGGATGACCTTTGAGTCCTGGTTCCTCTCAGTGGTTCTTCCACTTGTTCTGAGGCAGAGCTCCTCACCACTGTTGCTTACGGCTATGCTCGGGGCTAGGATTCATGCTTCAGTAAATCTGCTTTGTAACAAAGAGTGGTTAAATAAAGCCTCATACAAATACATGTCGATGGAAGTGGACCGAGTTGATGTCACTTCAGTCCCGGTGTCCTGTTTCAGACGAACAGCTCGTTTACTGAAACACTGGGAAGAATGTCATATCCATACCAATGCCTTCAAGTAAACACTCTCAGAACAACTCTTGTAAAACATGTACTTTGCTTGAAAATCAAGTCAAATCAGAACAAGGCAGGACTGTGAGCAGACAGCTCAGCTCAACTGGTGTTTGATAAAGCAATGCAGTAGAAATCACAACTCCACGTCTAAAAGCCTTTAACATTCATTTATCCTCTTAAAGACCAGTGTGGGGCCAGTGGTCTGTTCAGAGATTGTGATGGTCTTCCGTTTCACTTGTTCTAGTGACAGTGAAAAGGGACGGGAAATTACAGCATGTGTTTCTAGTGTTTCCTATCACTTTGTAATCCGTGTTGACGGTGCTGCGGTTCCGCCGAGCTCATTCAGAGATGTTCCAGTCAAATAGTGCTTTTCACAACCTGATGCTGTCACAAAGCAGCTATTCAACTGAGAATTAAAACAAATGTCGAAATTAATATCCCCACGTGAGCTAGAGGAAAAAAAAAAACATCCAGAGGCCACAGATGTGGTGTAGAGCAGATACTGGGAATGGAGGGCAGGTAAGTGTCAGAGCAGATTGTACATATTCACTCAGTGAAGTCTTATTGCTGTTTTGTTTGAAGCAGAGAGATGAATTTACAGCTTGGTTTTTTCATATACAGAATAAAGACAGTAACAGTTCAGAACAGATAGAGAAGGTTATTTGCATTAGCGCTTTGTGTAAAATGAGATTAAAAAAAAAGTGTTACAATATATTTTTGCCTGTTGAGTAGGAATACAACGAGTATGAATATATGAATCATTTTTAAGATGATAGATATGAATCTAATAATGTTAGAGTTCAAATTAGGGATGCACCGATTTTTAAGGTTTTTTGGGCCGATACAATAACCGATAATTAGCACCTTGGAGTCGCCGATACCGATAATAACCGATAATTTTATCTTTTTGTAATTAAAGTAAATTCACATTGGAGTAATTATGGGTGGTCATAGGACATTTGCACATTCCTGTACTTTTTAATTTCATTTTTTAAGTTTATTAAGTGTAGTCCTTTATACTTTTGTTAAAGATTTACTGCGGGTTCGGCATGAATGGTTTCTAGAGGGGCGCTAATTACTGCAGCGCCGGGTTTGTTTTGGAGAGCGAGGGAGAGAGCAGCACAAAGAGGCTCAGAGCGAGTGAGGGAGGGAGAGACAGTGTTTGAATGAGTGTTTGTAATCGTTTATCATCGTATTTCATCTATTTTCATGTGTTTTTTATAAGAAGAGTTCCTGCACTGTGGTGGTTGAGTGTATCTTTCTGGCATTTAATCTGCTGTTTGTGTGTGTGTGTGTTTTTACTCCGCTGTCTGTGTGTGTGTTACTGAGCGTCGCTGATATTGTCAATTAGTTTATACCACAGAGAAATGTAATCTCAGACACTGTGAAAAATGTCCACACGGCAGACATAGTTGTATATTTACAGGCATTGGTGCATATTCAAGCACAAAAAGGCGGCAAGTTATTGGTGTAACATCAGCTAAAATTCCAATATCAGACCGATAACAATAACTTTAGAAATATCCACATAATCGGCAAATAATCGGCCACCAATATATCGTGCATCACTAGTTTAAATGCTTATTTTATTGTGAAGAACATTTAAAATATTAAATTGAAGCCCCGTTATTTTACTAGTGAACATATAGGTTTACTATTAATATTACAATTTGCGATTCTAAACATATATTCTGATCGTTCTGAACAGAAAGTCTTACAGAAATTGGGAATTGTTCTGCCGTACCCTCTGTAAGAGAGATGGACATTCACGAATGCAGGCAGCGTAGGAGCCGAGGGCTTCAGTTCTGAATGAAGGTAGAGAAACATCACAATGTTAAAGCTTTAGAACCACACAGGACCATCTCAGAAAACAGGCAGCATTAGTTTCAGCACAAGGTGTGGGGGGAGGGGATTAGATTTTGGTTCCAGATTTTCAGTGTAACAACTGAATGGACTTGGGTCTGGTCAGAAGCTGAACAGGGACGCAGCTGGACAACAGTAAGGTGGTTTTCTAGACTTCCGATAAATTAAGTTTAGTTGTGGAACGGAGGCCCACAGGCTCTGAACACACATTTATCACAGGAGCGCTTCATTACAGCGGGAGGCTTCAGCAGACATACGTCAACTGTGGTGCTCTTAATTAGGCAGAAACAAAGTGTGTTACGGCTTTAGTGTCCCCCATCCTCACCCCGCTCTGCTCCGAAAGAGACTAGAGCCACAGAATACCGCGCTAAATTTAACCCTCCACAGCACAAAGCTCATTAAGGTCAACATCGGGGAGGGACGTCTGAGGTGGACAAAAAGTGTTTGCATTTATTCGCCAAAGTTGGTCTGATGTCACGTTTTGATGAAATATATTTTTAATTAATCTCAGGAGGGTACATTCAAATCATCACTGTCCAAAGAACCCCATATATCTCCTAAATGTACAATATATAAATGATGCCACAGCATTTACAGACCTTGTTTTCCAAGATTACATATGAGTTAACATTTTACTGATCTCGAAGATCTCCCTGTCCAGCTCCACTGACCAGACAGAAACACTTTGTAGATCTAGAGACTGTGGTCGGCCTGTTGCTCTGCATACTTTGTCAACCACCATTCTCCCGGTCAGGACCCCCACAGAGCAGCTGTGATAATAGGTGGGTGGTGGATAATGGGTGAGGTTTTGTAGACGAGCAGCAGTTCTGTGAAAAATGTGTGTTCTCTTGAGAGGAAGTGGTAACTAAATATTCTATTAGAAAATCAACATAAACATGTCATTAGAGAACACACACACACACACACACACACACACCTAATCTGCACACTCCTGCAAACGACAGAAAATAAACATGATATTGTCTGTCTACAAAACTATAGTGAGACTGTCTCACACTTTTCGTCTTTGAAATGTTTTGTCAGGAACTCCCTGCTTTCTGACGAATTCAAAGAATGTACGATGTTCCGGGACATCAAACGCACGAAGAGCAACAAAACACTTCAGCAGCTGCACTTCCTTTTCATGGTCTGGCTTCCTGCATTCAGAACCATCCCCCCCCCTCACATACCCACCCTGCCCCACCTCGCCAAACTGAGCCCATTGTTATTTATTTCTCAAACTTTCGAAAGGGCAGCTCCACTACATCCCTGCTCCTAAACGCTTACTCAGATTAAAGGATCTCAGCACAGCAAAGTGACCAGGGATTGGCACGGAACCGCGAGGAATGAAGAGGAACTCCTGATGCGGAAGGAGGGAGAAGTGCAGGAGTCTTAGTTTTCCTCTCAGCTCCGAGGTGAAGTGCAGGGTCTCATACATGTACACTACAGACTGGATTGAGAAACCGTCACAGACACACTGCCAAAAGAATTCAAATGGACAGAGCAGCTTCTTAAAGGGGACATTTCAGATTCCCAAATTAACACTGGCATTTTATTTATTAGAATATCGTCATTTATTTACACTGTTCTAGAGCCTGCTTCTATATTCACAACATTCTAAAATATTCCCTATATCCACACCGCTCTAGACTACTGGCTTTGTTCACACTTTGGCAGAATGTTCTCCTCTTATTCATAATGACCTCGAATATTCTCCATGACTCTAGAAGTTTTTCCACAGTGTTGTAAAAGTTTAGCCCCCTTCTTTCACTGAAAAAGCCCCCACCCCCACACACAGCCCTCAGTGTCCTAGCCTGTTCTCAGCTTCCACAGTGTAGGTGGTTGTAGAGTGGAACAACATGCACTGAGAGCTCCACAATAACAGCAGTGTATAAGAAGCTAATTTTCAGCACCACGGACAGTTCACTATTCAGTAACATGCAGTGCTGATTGTGGACAGCTCACTGTACGGAAACAATAAGAAAGGCTCGCTGTACTGGAAGAATATAAAGGTGTTTTTCCACTGCATGGAACCTACTTGACTGAACTTCGGCTTTTCCAGTGTCCAATTCTGGTCCTGGTCCCTGGAACCAGGTACTTTCTCACTCCCTGTTCACTTACGCTTCCGAGCAGGGCAGGTACTAAATAGTGACGTGTAAACCCTGCAGAGCACTGACTGGCCAGAGAGGCCTGTCAATCACCAAGAAATGCAGAGCTCTAGCACAAATTCACCGCTTGTAAAATCTCTGAATTTACAACAGCTTTCACATTTGTTTTTGTCCGACTCGTGGAGACAACTCGTAACACCCTGCTGAGGCTTTCTGAAGAGGTTCAAACACTCCTTGGCTCAAAGGCCAGCAACAATCTCCAGCGAACGCTGAACATGCAACAAGAACAAAAAATGGGGCACGGAGCCGTGTTCAGTCCAAAGAACTAAAAACAAAACAAACAAACAAAAAAAAACCCCATGTGAATACGCAATGAGTAAACATTGCTGTGCTTTTCGAGACAGCTGTACTATAAGTCGTACTGTAACTAGAGACAGCTGTACTGTAACTATAGCGACAGCTGTAAGGATTAGAGACAGCTGCACTGCTAACAATACGTAATTGCAGCATTTGTCAGCGACATGTTCTTGGCTCCATTTGGACCCAGGCCTCCATGTTGGAAGGAGTCATCTGTTTTCAGTCCAGTCACTGAAAATGAACAACTAACACCAGTTCTGTAAATGTTCCTTCACCACAACAGGGGACGTTACTTTTCCAGCGTGTTGTTGCAGAGCTGATCAGACACGCAGAGTGCAACACTCAACAGCCTGAACAATTCAGACAATTAGCTTAAGTGCTGGGCTATTTTTAACAGGACACACTCGTATTGTGAATGTGGCCTGATTCAAATACTTCAGCAACAAAGCGTGTCCAAAACAAAAAGGGAAAAAGTGGGAAAAGAAAGAGTGGAATAATTTCAAATGACAGTTCCCACAGTCTGTGGCCAAAGAAATATCATTCGTTTAAATCAGAGCAGCAGGACACAACAAAGCAGCACATAAATCACAGAGGGAAAGTAACACTGCTCAAACGAACGGTGTGGGTGATCATGAGAGGAAGCTAGTAGCCACCAATTAGCACGCTTCCATGCAACTGTAGTGTCTGGATAACCAGGTCTACTGTAGCTTCTCAGGGGCACTTTAGAAGATGAACCATTTTCCTGTTTACTCTTTAACAAATGACCTAGAGCTCGGCTGGATGTCTTTCACAACAAAGGATGTCAACATAAACTTACTCCAAGATAATAAAACCCAAACAACATTATTTTTACATTTATTATTAATATGACAAGTAATGTCAGCTGTGGAGGAATCTGATTGATTTTCTGTTAAAGGAGGCTTCTGCAATTCAGTGTCATTTGTGACTTAAAGAACATGATTTACAAAACTGTTATCCATTCAGTGCCTGAGAAACCTGTTTGGAAAACAGTGCCGCTTTGTGATGTCACTTCATTCCTTCATCGCTGCCACAACTCCCAAGTACAGGCATCAATCAAATCCTCACAGAAAAGTTCCACCATCTAGTCTTCCTAGAAGAGCAGAAGTTCTTACTGCAGCTGAAATTACAATCTATTAGGTGTTCAAATACGTGTTCCTGTAAAGTATAACTGTAATTAAAAATTGAAACATTCTCTTTTGCCATTTTTTGCTCATTTGTTATGAGTGACATCAAAGAAAAAAATGCAGAAGCATGTGATAGATTTGTTCTGTTCTTGGGGATAATATTTTATCCAGAAGTGTGTGTGTTTTGGTTCAGATGTTTTAAAGGTGATTTCAATGTTAGAGATTGTGAATCTTATTTATTTTTAAATTTAAATGCTGAACTGTAATTTCGCGTTACACAAAAAATGCTTTAAAACCTTTGTACACCTAATATCCTTCATTTCAGAAGCAGTGTTAGACGAGCAGCTGTCCACAAACTTTTGAGCAGGTAGTGTCCTTGTGTAGACACTTCACTACCGTGGTGAACGTCTTTGGGATAGCGACATTAGCGTTATGAACTACCCGTTTAAGCCTGTCCCTTAGTAAAGTGTGGACCACTGCAGAGGCACTGGATTATAACAAAACGTACGAAAAGAGTGGAACTTTCTCAGGAGTCGTTTTGTCATCAGCTTCCGCACCTCATGATTGTTTCTGTCAGTTTTAGCACTAACAAAAGCAGCTGAAAACACTGCTGGGAGAAGCAAATTCACAAGTACTTGGAGAGAATGGACTCCTGCGTCAGTTTTGCAGTAGCAGCGTTAAAATGAAATGTGTATGAGATATTTAACACACAACATAACAGCTTCAAAGGAAGGCGAGGATGTAGGATCTCTCAGCCCACTGCTGCCGAGAGATTAATCGTACCTCAGAGCGAGTGCTAAGCCCTGCCGCTGCCCTGCTGAAATGCAGCGCTTTGCCGCCTAGCCGTGGGAAGCAGAGGCAGCCTCGGAGTCGGCCATGATTTCTCACAGGGTTTAATTACAGCCCCAGGTCTGCTAGACCCCACCTAATCTGTCCAGGCTCAGAGTAAATACCTCATCTAAAGTCTAAAGAAGGTCCTCACACAACACACACACCCGCAACAAACACAGCAGGGCTAAACAGTGAGGAGTGAAGGAAAGCCTGTGTTCCACTGGACTGTTCTTACACTGGTTATTTTTGTTTTAATCTTAAAATGTAACAATTGCTGTGTGTTTAAAATTCTAGATATTGGGACATTTATGAAAATGTAAAAAAATAAATAAATAAATAAATCACTGGTTTAGTGCATGTGCACATTAATGTGGGAATCTGGAGCTCCTACCAACCCACAAACTGTGAAACAAGACCACCTAGTCAGTTGTTTCTGGACTGCCCTGGTCTGAAAACAACTGATATTTTTGTGATGTGTGCTTTATGTTTATCATTTCAAATAACCGGCCATTTGTTTTATTTGAGGCGGCACGGTGGCGCAGCAGGTAGTGTCGCAGTAACACAGCTCCAGGGACCTGGAGGTTGTGGGTTCGATTCCCTCTCCGGGTGACTGTCTGTGAGGAGTTGGTGTGTTCTCCCCGTGTCCGCGTGGGATTCCTCCGGGTGACTGTCTGTGAGGAGTTGGTGTGTTCTCCCTGTGTCCACGTGGGATTCCTCCGGGTGCTCCGGTTTCCTCCCACAGTCCAAACACACACGTTGGTAGGTGGATTGGCGACTCAAAAGTGTCCGTAGGTGTGAGTGAATGTGTGTGTTAGTTGCCCTGTGAAGGACTGGCGCCCCCTCCATAGTGTATTCCCGCCTTGCACCCAATGATTCCAGGTAGGTTCTGGACCCACCGCGACCCTGAATAGGATAAGCGCTTACAGATAATGAATGAATGAATGAATGTTTTCTTTGATCCAACTTGAATTAGCAAAAATGGCTAAACTCGAGTGCTTTGGCTCTTTGCACCTTACTCCTGGATGCTCATTGCTAAACTGAGCTGTGGCTTGTTCTCATTTGAAGGAAGAAGAGATGAAACAAACAGTTATTATCAGGGATGTTTAGACAGGGGAAGAATGGTGCTGCATCCAGAGTAAAGGCTTCCCAAAAGAGCAGAGGCTCTTACACAGCAGCAAAGAGAGTCAAAGAGCCCATTAATTAATGTTCCTGCATTCTGTCCAGCGTTCCTTCTCTGGGAAGGAAATGAAACAGACACAATCAGGGTGACTGTAAACTTCAGGAGGCAGATACAGAGTCTGTGACATTTCCTTTAGCCTTTAATGGCCTTCACAACATCAGTAAATCTGTGTGTGTGTGAGAAAGAGAGGGTAAATTTTTGTGATTCAAAGTGTGACTGTGATATCACCCTGATGTAGCAGCAGTACGCCGTCCTTGAGATATTTAATTTATTCTCATATAAACCCAAGCAGGCAGACCTGCTTCTTCCACATTAAAAGAAACTGCAGCCTTGAGCATCTCAAAAGCAGAAAAGCGCACTGAAGCCTGACAGCCAATCAGATCATGCGGCCTACGCCCGGGAACGAGGGCGGCGGAAATATCCACCAGGAAAGTCCTGGCTTATAAAAAGGAAAGAGTTCTCCAGCAGGCAGAGTGACCGGATTGGGTTCAGACGAGTGGGAGGCTGGTGATCTCCAGGTATGGGGGGGGGCTGCCATTCTCCAGAAACAAGATCACTGCACTGGGCTCAGGTGTGACGGGAGCAGGTGATGGTTGGGTTTAGGTGAGGAGGAAGCAGGTAATCTCCAGGTGGGGGGATGTCTTTATTGGGCTCAGCGATGGTGGGATTAGGTTCGCCCCAATTGAGGGTTTGGCTGTGTTTAGTTCGAGTACGAGGGGAGCTGTTCTTCAGAAGCAGGTTGAGTGCTTTCTTGGTTCAGGTGTTCAGAGATCGTCTTCAGCCAATAAGGTTTTAGCGAGTGAGATGCAGATGATCTTCAGGTGGAGGGATGACTGCGTCAGGTGGAGGGATGGCTGTGTTGAGTTCAAGTGTGCAAGGAGCAGGACAAGAAAGATGGGTGGTGAAGGGGTGTAGAGAGAAAGGGGAGAACGGGTTCTGGTCAAATGAAGGCCATCTCCAGACGCAGGGATGTCTGCGTTGTCAGGAAGATGTCTCTGTTTGTCGGAAAAGCCACAACGACATGATGTGGCAGCTTGTGTCAGAGTGTGTGTTTGTGTGTGTGTGAGAGATGTGTGATAGACTGCCCATCGCATCATTCCACTGTGAGTGCAGTCAGCGCTACTAACAATATTTGATCACCATCCCAGGAAGCTCATTTTAACCAGGACTATCAGGTCTGAAAGATATTACAAAAAATATCATATCACAACCTCACATTGTGATACTGTGTCTTGTTAAAGGGTTTCACCAAAATTTTCAGGACAGCTCCCCCTTGTGGAGAATGCTCAGCTTGCTAAAGGTGGCTTTTATTGTTCCCAATGAATAATTCAGCCTCAGGGTCTACCCTCAGTAATGCCCCAACATCGTCATCAAAGTGTTGGGAAAGAAAATCTAGTGTAAGGCCTTCTCAGAAGACTAGAGGCTGGTAGTGCCCCAAAGAGCAACAGATCTTTAAAAGTGTGTGAGGAGCAGGTGTTCACAGTTGGCCATGCAGTGTATATTAGAGGACGTATTATGAAAAATAATTACTTCAGTGAATTATTTTACTAAAATAATTTGGGGATCTGGAGCCTAACAACCACACTGTGCACTGTCAGAAGGGAGGTGGGTGGGGGGCAGAGAGTAATGGTACATTATAATCACTAAATGAACAAAGAGTGTACAAAGAGCCCACCCAGAACCACTGGGCCCAAGGTAGGAACACACCCTGGAGGTGTCACCAGTCTTTTGAAGACACTTTTGTCTCCAATCCACCTACCAACGTGTGTTTTTGGACTGTGGGAGGAAACCTTAGCAAACTACTGAATATGAACTCTGAAAACATGGGATAAAATTTGTTACTTCAGAGTTGCCTCCTGGTCTGAGTCGCTACCTCACAGCGTTGGACCAGGGTTTATGTGAGAGTGTAAAGAAGAGGTAAAACCAAGCGAGACACAAGTGCAGGAAAATAAGTGTACTGATTAATTATCAGGGAAAACCAGAGCAGAGAATAAAGAGAACTAAAAACGGTTAGAACCAGAGTTTCTGCTCCCTGTACCTCACTCCTGGGCTCTCGCACTGAACTGATCTGAGGATCGTTCTCATTTAAAGGAACAGGAGCTGTAAGCGGCCGTCCTGAACAGGGCCGTTTAGACAGCGGAGAAAGCAGCTGTTATTTGATCCTTATGTTATTTTAACCACAGGCCTCCCATGGAACACCAAATGCTCTCTGGAACAGCAGTAATGCACAGACTAATAACGCCCACATTTAACACAATATATTTTCAGCCGCCCGGGAAGGTAAAATTATTTTGTTTTCAATAGCCTACTTTTTTTTTTTTTTTAACCAAGCAGTTATAGGGTTCTTCTATATTTCACTCCAAAGATATACGGCTGCCTATTTTTAACAGTGTTTCTGAAATATTCACCGATCATGAGTCATGTTAATAAACACTGGCCAAGAATAAGAAATTGAACAAAAGGGAAAGGATATGGAGTTTAAATAAATAAATAAATAAATAACACTTCTGAATTAAACTCTTGGAGTTGATAACGTGTAAAGATTTTGCATGGAGTGGTTTGTAGAGGCAGAGAAAGGGCTGAAAGCAGGTTTCATAACAGTGCGGCACGCTGGCGGCCAATCTGGCCCAGAGAAGCGTGCGTATGTAGGAGGACCAGCCTTGAACACAAGTCTCCTTGGCAACTGCACACCTGTGGAGAGACTATAGAAATGACAGTGAGTGAATCAGAGCCGGAGCTAAAACTGTGTGTGTGTGAAGAGCTGAGGGGAAGGACACCCTTCTGGGGGCTTTAATGCAGATCGAGTGGCATTCAGGAGTGAAATAATGAGAACGCTGGTAATGATGGAGCGACAGTGTAAAGGCCATTTAATGAGAAAACATTACAAACCTCTAGCTCTGGCTCTGACCAAAAAAGGTCTTTCTAAGTGGTGAAGGCATTCAGAGACCCTGAGATCCTTCAGGAAGACACTCCATTAGGGATTAGAGAAGGCGGCATTAGAACACAGGCTGCGTGTCCTTGGCCAGAAGATGGTGTTAAGTTGTGAACACAATATTTGCTGCTTATGTACTTAACATATTGGGGGAAGGTGTAAAAACAAAACAAAACAAAAAACATTAATGTTCAATATTTTCTAATTTGTCAAATTCAACAAACAAGTAGAGGTTTACAGAACCTTGTCGTATTTTAAGAGATAGAACCAATTAAAACAAATAATACAGAGATATGGTGGATACTAAGAGCATAAACAAAGAATTAAAAAAACACCTCACCTAACATATTTCCTACCCTCCTCCAATGTGTTACATAGTGCAGCTTCTGCAGTGCTGAGCCTGGAGTAGCAATGACAGTCTGTTCTCTTTATTATCAAACTACTCAGTGTTCCATTAAACAAAAAGAAATGTTAAAATCTTGCACTCTGCGTGTTCATTGCTTTAATTTAATAATTTTATTAGAAACACATAATATATGGGTGGGGGATTTATTGTTGTGTGGATGTTCCTCTATTGTTGAGGAAATTGGATAAAAAGTCTACTGCCAATGAACCAGAAGCAGACAAAGTGCTGCTTCTTTCTCCTGATTGGCTAAAAGCAACGTGCACTCTATTCACTTATTGTTTAAAAAAGTGTTTTTCAGACTGCGTTCATTTGATTTCACTTCCTGTGTCACGTGAAAGAAGCTGTACGACCATGTTGTGTTTTCTTGGTCCCTGCTAGAAAAGCCCCACACAGACATTCTCAACAGTAAAGCACTAAAAGGAAAACTAGGGTCTCATCTCCTATTTTTAAGATTTTGTCATTTCTTTGATAAATATACTTTTAAAAAGGTTAAAAAGGTCTTTCAGAAAAGTACAAAGCACTTTTATTAAAAGTAACTGCATTATACATCTCTTCCTACATTAAAACAGCCGTGTTCTGTATCCCCTAAAAACACGTCCGCTGTGCTGAGGGTCTCTCAGCTACTTGAACATTACTGTTTCTGCTGACAGACCCCAGCCTGCTACTTCTTAAAGTGAATTATTTTAATATTTTATGAAGCGCAGCATGTTACATGCAGTTCTGTCCACTGCTCTAAGTGCATGCTGACCCTTAATGCTTTCTGAACAGAAATCGGTGTCAATTATTACTGATGGCCCACCATTTTGTGAAGATTTTCACTGCCATTTGACATTTCAGCAAATATGAACTGCAGGAAATCGCAGTTTTATAAACGCATGGCGTATGCACTGACACGTTACACACATCCTGCTCCTCACCAAGTCTATTCTTTTTTCAATGACAAATCTGTCCACACATGCACAAGAAAAACACACACTTAAATGGCCTCCTATACATGACTTTTCTGCCCAACAAGAGGCGTTTCACTTTTGTTTTAAAGCATTTGTAAAAGCCAGAGGAGTTCTCATGGGAGTGTAGATGAATGAAGCTTTGATGAGTTTCATCTTATACGCATTTTATAAAAGTTAACGCCCCCCCCCCTCTTTGAAGTTTGTTTTAAAGGGGAAATTTTGTTTTAAATACATTTAATAATATAATAATAATAATAAAATAAACACATATTCAAAATACATACATTTTTCTGTGTTTTTAAAGTGTGCATACATTAATTTGGGGATCTGGAGCTCTGACCAAAACACACTGCAAAACAATTCCACCAAAAATGGAATGAAACGAGCTGTTTTGGTCCGCTTCTGACTTCAAGTGCAGAGACTTGAGAGTTGTCCCACGTCCTCATCTGAGTCTCTCCAATCACGTGTTTATGTGAGCGTACAACGACGAGGTTATACGTGGGGGGTGGAGGGGGAGTGAGTGCAGAGAAATAAGAGCACTGATTAAATATGGAGAAAACCAAGGTGTGCTTGCATATAGGTGAGCTGCGGCTCATTAGCATTTAAAGAAACAAGTGCAGAAACTGTGAGCTCTGAACTGAGCTGTTAAGATGAGGAGAATGCTGCTGTGGTGTGTGATCTTTGTGTATTTTCGGCCTAAAGCAAAGCCACAGACAATATATTAAGAGCTCAGAACTGTGTTCACTTGTGGAAAAGGGGTGGGGTATGTCCCCTTTAACTTGTTTTTCACTTAGAAAAAGTCACACAATTTGACTAGGGGCATCCAAACTTCTGAACAGACATGTATGTGGGTGGAAAAGCCCGAAAATATCCTCAGGAACAGAATTAAATGAAGGAAATTGTGTAGGAGTAACAGGTACAGGTAAACAGAAATATGAAGTGTAGTATTCCCTACAGAACTGCAGTAGAACTTCTTACTATTCACCATCTCCCAGCATAAACACTAGAGAACGTATGGCTCTACTTTTTATTTAAAAAAAGTCCACACTAGAAAACAATGTTCCAGAGTGAGAGGCAGGAGGAACAGCACAGCAGACAAGGCCATGAAGAAAAATTAATTTTTAAAAAAGTAATTTTCTCACATTCCTAACATGTTGCCACCAGTACATTAATTTGTGATGTTACCTCTGCCTCTCCTTGTGCAGTATAAACTAATCACTTCTCCAGATATGTACAACACACACAGTCCTTATTCACAGCCGTTGCTTGAAAGTTAGTTCAAGGCTTTAGAAATGTTCTATAGTTCTGCTTAAATATGACTAAAAATGATCAGTTTTACACACAGATAAAAAGAATCTCATTTTTAAAATGAAGCAAAAATATTATACTTGGTCTTTTACTGACTCAGGAACATGTTTCAGCGTTACAGCATGTGAACCTTTACCGTGACTCATTTGAACAGGCTCAAACCATGATACTACCACCACCATGTTTCACCACTGTTGTTCAGTGTCCTTCTGATAGTGAACTCAAACTAACATTAGAGAGCCAATGAGGGAGAGGCTTTCAGTTACACAGACATTACCCTCAGTTCCTTTGTGACTTTGCAGTGATTTACACATTGCTTTTGGTCTGTTCGGCTCCTGGGGCGGTATCCATGGTTTTGAATTTTCTCAATCACAGTCTACAGTCCAAACTCTTTTACTCACAGAAATCATTCACAAACATGTTGTGAAGACCAGTCTTTGATATCTGTCTGTTCTTCAAAAACAACCGAGAGCGAATAGGTGCTGTGTGTTTGACTCTAATCTCACCCTCAAATGTACAGTTAATGGTACATACTTTTGACAATTAACAATCTGTAATATTGTTTTCCTAAGTAAATAAATGACCAAGTATATTTTTGTCTCGTGTCAAATTAGCTTTTCTTTTACAATTTTTGAAGATCTGGTGATGTTTTAGGTCAAATTTGTGAAGAAATAAAATAATGTCTAAAGGTTTCACAAACTTTCAAGCACAACACTATAACAACATTTATTGGGTGTGCCTTTCTTGGCAGATTTCCATTTTCTAATTTGTGTTAATTATGCCAAGTTGTATCAAGATTTGCCACAGTTTTTATGCTATAAAGAACACCACTTGATAATTGGGGAATTAGTGGTGTGAATAGAGTACTCAGTTAAAGTGCTAGTATGTGAATACTGTAATCATTATATGGTTATTAGCCACCCAGGCGAAAGACACTGAAAAGATACATGTATATTATCATGTACTAAGACTAATTGGGAAAAAAATCATTTGAGCATGTGACCTGTGCAAAAGTCAGGACACGATTAATATGGTGTTAATTTTTTTCCAGTGATAAATATGAACAAAAAAAAAGTTGCGATGTCAAGGAAAGGATCACCATGTAATTTGACCAGGGGTATCCATTTTGTCAGGCTGTTTCCACAGGGATTGATATTTCCTATTGCTCTTTGCCCATGTCATTTCATATTCTAGCCAATAAAAATGTAGGCTGCGGCTCGAGTGTCCACTTGCCTTGAAGGCGTTTAATTATATTTTCCATTTTAACGAGACACCAGGCCAGATTAATCATACAGTCACAATAACAACATTAATTACAAAACAAATAAATTCACTGCCCCCATAAAATCCACTGTGTGCAAGTTGTGCCAAAAAGATGAAACAAAAGTTTAATCTCAAATGTAAAATTGCAAATAATTTAACCAGCCCCTAGTTTGTGTTCCCCCTGGGGGTAGGTCAACACGATGGTCCATAAACATGTTAAACCCGCTGTGGAAATTAACTGTGACTATTTATTTTTATTTTATTAGTTAATTGGAAACACTACATGCATATGATAAACAAAGCTAAAAAATTCTGGCCACAGCACTGGCCTTGTGGTTAATGCAAAATTTACACTTGTCTACCCTTAGTAGCTTGGTGTATAGCTCCCTGGTCCTTGATCAGAAGCAAAAGTTTAAACTGAAGATAAATAAACAGAATGATGCAAAATGTTGAAATGTCCTTCAATTATGAAAACGAAAATGAAAAATGGATTCAATGTGTGATAATTTTATCAATGCAATGAAACTTGTCCACACACTCTAATGAGAGATGTTTATTCATGTGAAGAGTATTTTAGGAGCCAAAACATAGGCAAATATTTGCAAGACCTAACCATAGAAGCAAATTAATTCTTAACATGTCAATATCAGAGCAATTAGAATTATTCCCTCTCAGTGTTTTCTCTAAAAAAATATTTATTGTTTACCCAGGACTTTATCTCCTTAATAAGCACCTGCACAATGCCTTGTTCCCAATATTAATTAGATAAGAGGAAAAAAACTGCAGGAAGAGTGACACGCAGGGTTAAAGAGAGGGGATACAAATCTGAGAGAAATCTGTGGCTAATTCTGAAACCACATGAGAGTCCAGGAGCCACGCTGCTATGTTTCCATGACAGCAAAGAAGCAGACAGTGTACCTGGGCAAATTAATGAGCACTACACCCTCAAACCAAGATAAATTACTGTGATGGATTATATCTCCCAAGGAGAGGCATACAGTATACTTCCCACCATTGTGGGTGCAAAGAAAAGGGGGAAAAATAGAAATTAAAAACAAAAAAAAACCAGCCCATCTCTGAAACGTTTGACTGATTTGGGAGTTGATGAGGATAAAGAAATGCCACCCGATGCAGAGAAGTCATGACAACTGTAAGTTGTAAAAAAAATTTGTATTATTATTATTTTTCTTAAATTTAAGATTAACTACAAAACAAAGTGTCCTTTCCCCACTAAGATCAGCAACTGCTAAAGAACAAGGATACATCGGTCCCAAAACCTAGTGAGCTGTGTATGTAGAGAGCATTTACGTCATAGTGTGCGCACTCCTGACACGAAGGATGTCCCAAGTCTTAGATACCATTACAATGCTGCCTTTACTGAGGTACCTTAAATCTGGCCTAATTTTAAGGCAGGGTCGAACCCTTCCTCACGACGGCAATGACATGATGCTACACAAGCACAACTCCCGTCTATTTTGATGGGCATGAACAAGCCATTACCCTACGCTCTCTAACTACGGCATCCCAATAATCTGCCTCATGACGACAGACGTCAGTTAGAACGCTGCCTACTGCCTATGCAGTTAGTGTCAGAGCTAGTGTCAATACTGTAAAGCACTAAATAGCGCCCCTCATAGAGGAATTGATAAATGTGAGTGACTGAGTGTGTTGCAATCCAATCCCATGAGATGATTCACATCTAAAAAGCAGAGAACGCACCGCCAAACAAACTGATATTCAATCAGGGACGAGGAGAAACATTTATTCCAACAGGAATAGATTTTCTCATGGAGTGGATGGCCAATAAAAATTATTTCAGAAATGTAACATTTTTTACAATATCTATGTCCACACACACCTAGGGCGGCACGGTGGCGCAGCAGGTAGTATCAGTCACACAGCTCCAGGGGCCTGGAGGTTGTGGGTTCGATTCTCGCTCCGGGTGACTGTCTGTGAGGAGTGTGGTGTGTTCTCCCTGTGTCTGCGTGGGTTTCCTCCGGGTAACTGTCTGTGAGGAGTGTGGTGTGTTCTCCCTGTGTCTGCGTGGGTGTCTTCTGGGTGACTGTCTGTGAGGAGTGTGGTGTGTTCTCCCTGTGTCTGCGTGGGTGTCCTCCGGGTGACTGTCTGTGAGAAGTGTGGTGTGTTCTCCCTGTGTCTGCGTGGGTGTCCTCCGGGTGACTGTCTGTGAGAAGTGTGGTGTGTTCTCCCTGTGTCTGTGTGGGTTTCCTCCGGGTAACTGTCTGTGAGGAGTGTGGTGTGTTCTCCCTGTGTCTGCGTGGGTGTCCTCTGGGTGACTGTCTGTGAGGAGTGTGGTGTGTTCTCCCTGTGTCTGCGTGGGTGTCCTCCGGGTGACTGTCTGTGAGAAGTGTGGTGTGTTCTCCCTGTGTCTGCGTGGGTGTCCTCCGGGTGACTGTCTGTGAGAAGTGTGGTGTGTTCTCCCTGTGTCTGTGTGGGTTTCCTCCGGGTAACTGTCTGTGAGGAGTGTGGTGTGTTCTCCCTGTGTCTGCGTGGGTGTCCTCTGGGTGACTGTCTGTGAGGAGTGTGGTGTGTTCTCCCTGTGTCTGCGTGGGTGTCCTCCGGGTGACTGTCTGTGAGAAGTGTGGTGTGTTCTCCCTGTGTCTGTGTGGGTTTCCTCCGGGTGCTCCGGTTTCCTCCCACATAACATCAGCTTCTCCAGCTCTAAAGCAGCCTCTCCGCTATTCGCAGTATGTGACAGAGGAACCCGTCAATCAACTGGTCTTTCTGTACTTGTGCACTTCAGATTGGAAAAGAAGAAATGTTTACATTTCCAGATGATAATGCTGCTTTTTGAGGAACAGGAGTGTTATCTGAAGGTCTTTATATTTGCTACAAAAAACACCATGCTGGAGGAAGAGCAGGCTGGAGATAACGGCATAGCTACCGGACAAAGAAACCTAACAGAAGATGTAATGTAGGGTATACACTATTAGAAAATGCAGCCCAAAGAATATTTCAACAAGTAAAAATCAGTTTAAAGCAAAAACATATAAAACATTTTATCCTTGACCGTTGGGGCATTTTCAGGACAACTAATAGTTGAGCGAAAAACTAATCCATTTATTAAATGGCTGAATTCCGAGGTGTTCTCCCCGCAGAGGGAGGTGGATTGGTGACTCAAAAGTGTCCGTAGGTGTGTGTGACTGTGTGTGTGTGTGTGTGTGTGTCGCTCTGTGAAGGACTGGCGCCCCCTCCAGGGTGTATTTCTGCCTTGCGCCCAGTGATTCCGGGTAGGCTCCGGACCCACCATGACCTTGAAATAGATAAGCGGTTACAGATAATGAGTGGATGAGTGAATGAATGATTGATTTCCAGGAGCTTTATCAAAGCCTTAATGACCACAAGCACTGTAATAAATATTCCTACCCTGGACAGAGATCTAGATCACTAATTGAACATCTGTCGTCAGCAACATGCAGTTCATACAGTTGTACATTGGTTTAATCACCCTGTTTGTACCTGTAGCACCAAGTCATACCCCAGTAAAAATAACCAGTAAATGGACACCCTCCACACAGCAGAGTTCTGGCTAAAAATCCAAGAAATGTCTAGACATCCAAGCAAGTATTGCTGAAAATAACATGAAGATAAACAAACAAATATAGATAAAATGTGAATAACTATATCTACAGCTATATTTTAATGATTGCCTAAGTATTTATTTTATAGATTTTTTTCTGATCCATGAAAAATTTGGAATTTTATTTCACTGCACAAAATCTGGGCGGCACGGTGGGGCAGCAGGTAGTGTCACAGTCACACAGCTCCAGGGGCCTGGAGGTTGTGGGTTCGATTCCCGCTCCGTGTGACTGTCTGTGAGGAGTTGGTGTGTTCTCCCCGTGTCCGCGTGGGTTTCCTCCGGGTGCTCCGGTTTCCTCCCACAGTCCAAAAACACACGTTGGTAGGTGGATTGGCGACTCAAAAGTGTCTGTAGGTGTGAGTAAATGTGTCTGTGTGTCTTTGTTGCCCTGTGAAGGACTGGCGCCCCCTCCAGGGTATATTCCCGCCTTGCGCCCAATGATTCCAGGTAGGCTAAGGATAAGCGGTTACAGATAATTAATGAATGCACAAAATCCACTGCTCTTTCCTCACAAACTCATGTTGTGGAAAGAAACTCTGCTTCAACTGTGGCTTAATAAAATGCATTCCTATGTAGCGAAAAAATATGAGCTGTCCCTCCAGCCCCCAAAAGTACTCTCCATTCCATCAGAGCCGTGTACATGACTGAATGGTGGTCTTCATCTGACCCCAGGTCACAGGCACTCTGAAAAAGAGATAAAGGGTGAAATAAACCACAAGGAACAAGAAGTCAAAGTGGTCAAACATCAAGCCAGGGAGAGAGTGTAGATTGCTTTAAGATCAGAGGCTGTACACAGAAGGGCTATTTTCTGCTTTCGGAGAAAGACTTCTCGCAGGTGCTCGGCTAATGGACAACCTGATGACTGAAGCAGACAAAAAGCCTGATGTTACCGTTTAAAAGCAACTAGTGGAGAAAGCAAACAAGCAAGCAGCAATGCCCCACAGCCAAGGCCAAACCTCTTCCCAGAAAGTAATGGACATGAACGGTAAGTGTAAGACAACCTCCACTACGCATGTCCCCCCACCTAATAGAACTTCTTACCCAGCCTCACATTAACATGCACCTTTAGTGATTGGATCAGGTTGGGATTTAACTTCACCATATGAAAATCCAGAGGTAAACAAACCCAAAACGTGTGAACTAGTCGCACAAAACATATTAAATGGATTTTGACCACAGTTAATGCAAATGAAAAATGCGCGCATCTTATGTATCTAAATACACGTACACAAGCGGAATTCTGATTGAAATAAATCCTTTGCACTTTTCAAAGAAGCCTTTATGGGGTTTGTTCTGCCTCATTGTTGGAACCCACACCTGCCCTAGAAACCATTTGCAATCTCCTGGAGCCGGTGCCCTTTTGGCAGGGTAATGTACTGGTGTAGGAGTGCCTTCAATGCCCTGTGTACTTCCCAGATACATATGGATACAGCAGCTTTCGGGAAAAAATAAATAAATATTCTGACCAAAAATGGGTCAGACAAGGTGCTGTATCTTGTGCCTGTAGCAAGACACCAGACAGGCCCCTTCTGCCCCACTTCTTCCGTATGGCTGAACGCAGGTGGGTCATTTTTCTCAAGTTCAGAGGCTGCACTTTTTCACAAATTTCGCTGCTTGTCTCTTTCGCTGTAGGTGAAAGAATGACAGGTATTTTGGGTCTGAGAAACCAGCCACAACCCCACCCCCACCCCCAGTCCACTCTTCTCTTTGGTGTCTGTATAACATTCTCTGCTCAGAAGTATGGCTGAACAAGTAGAGCAGCTGCCAATCAAAGCCATTCTTTTTTATGTAGGAAGGTATGTTCTGATCTCATCTGGTGAAAAGTGTAAAAGAAAACCAGCCACAATATACAGGTTAATATTCAGATATGAAAGCAATGTTAAGGTAAACAGGCCATAAAGGGTCTCTAGTGGTTATTGTCATCACCCTCTGTGGAGGCAAGACAGTCCTTCCTCTCCATGCAGCACAAGTCACTGGGGGCTCCTGTTAACTAAAGTAACAGGTTTGGATAAGTAGTGTTCTCTTCAAGCATATTGAGCTCCAACAACTTTGTATTTTAAAAAGAATGCCTAACAGTGTCAAAGGAAGCATGTGCCGATCTCCAGTCTCCCGTTTTGGTAGCATCGTATAACAGGATGAGACTCGGATGTTGTTAAAATTAGCTATAAATAAATACATTTTAGCAAAAATGCCCTCTAACAAACAATGAAAAGATTCTAATATGTATGTACATTAAACTCCCAATGACTATCAGTGCTTTTTGTAATTTACTCTGATTGCCTGATCATATGTGTATGCAGTTCAAAGCAGCAGTTTAATCAGGTCTGACAGAAGACAAACTTTTTGCAAGGCAGCTACCCTCTTTCAGCTTTGGAGTGAGACAGTGTGTTCTTGGCTTAAGATACTTTTAATAACAAAAAGTACATTGTAAAAATGTTTGTAAATTGTATGGTGAAAAACTGTAAAACCTTGACAGTAAATGACTGTAAACTGTAAACTTTTATTTCAGTGAAATATCGTAAAAAAATGTTATCTCTTTACTGTAAAAAATACATAATTTCATTGTTAAATGTACAAACAATTATGGGTGGTACAAGTGTCCAAGCACTGGGAGGAGCTCATTAGGGAGCTCCCAGCATGCCTTGCTGCTCCATATTTTCTGTGATTTCCAGAGTTTTTCCTTTTCCTTCTGTCTTTGATTCATTCATTCATTCATTATCTGTAACCGCTTATCCAGTTCAGGGTCGCGGTGGGTCCAGAGCCTACCTGGAATCATTGGGCGCAAGACGGGAATACACCCTGGAGGGGGCGCCAGACCTTCGCAGGGCAACACAGACACACATTCACTCACACACTCACTACCCAATCCACCTACCAACGTGTGTTTTTGGACTGTGGGAGGAAACCAGAGCACCCGGAGGAAACCCAGGCAGACACGAGGAGAACACACCAACTCCTCACAGACAGTCACCCGGAGCGGGAATCGAACCCACAACCCCCAGGTCCCTGGAGCTGTGTGACTGCGACACTACCTGCTGCGCCACCGTGCCGCCCTCTTCTGTCTTTGAGTGTCTCTTTCTATGTGTGTTGTGACGAGATGTGTGTTGGTCAGGAAAGTTCACCATCAGCCTGTGTTCTGAGTGCTGGAATGTGGCACCCAGATACTTTTGGCAATACCTCCCTCTAAGGACTGAATATAGGATGCGGTATGGCTATATCTGCAAACAGTTGGATGCAAAATTTACGATTGCCAAAAATAATATTGCAATGTCATACGTATTGACCGTACATTTTACAGTGAAATTTTGGCAACCATAGCTGCCAGTTGTTTAGTTTTTTTTTTTTTTTTTTTTAAACAGTGTAGTGTGCAAATATAGCCCTCGTATGTACCGCGATAAATCAGTAACCTGTGAATTGATAATCAAACACCCTTTCAAATTACAATGAAATCAATGTAAAAAAAAAAAAAAAAAAATTTGATTTCAAGTCATTTTGGAGCATTTCTATTGGTCCATTCATCGTGTTGTTTTCACACAGCGAGAAAGACAGCTGCTGGGTTCAAATGATAGTAAACTAAAAATCCACAAACATGGAGAAACAAAACTAATAATATACTTAAATAATAACATTATAAATACCAAGGCAAACACCAATCAGAAGTCTACCATTCTGAGGGGGCTAGAGGGGAGAGAGATACAGTTGTGGAGTAGCTCTCACCAATGGCATATGCTGCAGTCACCAGTAGATTAAAATAGAGCACACTGGCTTTGTCTGTCCTCATTAATAGGATGCGAGTGGGAACTGGTTTCTCAGCATGGCACACACTGCTGCGAGGCGTATGGGGTCCATTACATGTAGAAATCTAACATAACTGGAGTGCATTCAAGTGTGTGGGTGAGTGGGTGATTTTGTGTGTGTGTGTGTGTGCGCAAGACACTTAACGCTGCCGTTGTTGAAATGCTCAGAAATTTGCAGTGTGAGCTCCAGCATCACCTCTGCTGCTGCAAGAAATTCTGAAAGGCAGAGGCCCCATAAAGACTGACCAGCTCATCTCACTGACCAGGTGTGCTTTTTAACCCTTTTCATACAGTCAATGTCAAACTAACATATCCCATAGATACAAAAATGTAAAAATGTAAAAAGACTTAATTCCCAGCCATTTTAAAGCATTTCTACTGCTTTATTCCTCAAGTCACAACGGAAAATGGCAACTGGAGTCTTCAAATGATCCCAAATTATGAAACCTACAAAATTGGAGATACAAGATCCGAAAGCAGCATATTGTCGTGTGGTTTAGGTGTAAAGTGGAGATAGAAAGCCATATTGCAACCGCCCTAGAACAGCTTTGGCTATTATGTGTTTTGCTGCATGGGGGGAATATCAGAGGGGAGAAAGTCCACTGAACCTGCAGCCATCTGGTACGAGCCATCTGGTCAACATTCCAGCCCAAGGATAAAGGGTATACATACATCTATCTTACCACAAAACACAACATGTCACTTTCTAGGTAAAATCCAACACTGAGTCACACAAAAAGTATTCTGTTAAAGCTCTTTAAAGACAAATGAATCTGAACCAATGAAACGCCCTCAACATATGGTTGAAAGAAATCAAAATCTGATTGCTTCCATATACAGACTGAATTTTGTTAGTCTGGACAGGAAAAAGTGTGACAGAAACAAATCCGAACTGGCCTCCTGCATGAGCATAGCCTTACAGTCCATATAAAGATACAGAGCTGCAAAAACAGTCCATTCTGAGTTGACCGTGGCTCACAAAGACTAACACACTGAAATATAGTCCCTTTTCCTGTTCCTATGCATCTGTCTGAAAGGCACAACAATAAAAACAGTCTGTTTAATGAAGAGAGATCTTAAAAAGGTCACCACAATTAATGACCGAATGGGTGTGCTGTTTAAAAGCACACAAATGTCATAAGCTGTCCTTGGGGAAAAACTAGGTGTAGGATAATGTACTTTTAAAGCTTTAGCTTAATGTAAATACAGTGCACATCTCTGCACTCTCAGGTACAAGGTACACCAAGAAAAAACTATAAAACTCCCCTGACATCGCCCCTTTTCCAAAGCCCCCAGGGCCTACATGAGGAAGTGAACAAGAACAATGCAGTCCAGCTGAAAGGAGCACATTAGCTTCAGACACTTGGCTGATTGGAACATCATCACCTCAGTCAGCCGGCCAATTGGGTGCCTTACTCTCCCACAAATAATTCAGCATGGCACATTAAAACTGCTCTAAAAGACACAATGTTCGGAAAATGGGGTACAACAGAATACATGGTGATGGATTCAGGGTTCTACCGTCTCGACATGGCATTAATGAATGAGGTATGAGGTGAAGGGCTCCATTTCTTGGACAAGGATGTAAGGCTTTTTACACCAGTCTGTATTAACAGCAAGTGGATGATAAATCAACCCACATCAAACATGGCAGCGGTTACTACGGCAGCAGGTACCAGTCATTAACGGCTCTGCGGAAGTAGTTTCTGTATGAAAAAATAAAGGGGATTACAGCCATTCAGTTCCAGGTCAGTGACACACACCACTGTAGAGGTCGAGGGTCCTGAGGTGAGAGTGAGAAAGAGAGAGAAAGAAAAAGAAAGAAAGACAAGGGAGGGAGCAGGAGGGAAGAAGAAAATAACAGGAAAAGCCAGGGTGAGGGAAAGGGCATAAGAAGAAGAGTGAAAAAGATAAAGAAATAGAGAGAAAGGAAGGAAGTAAGCTTATTAGGGAAAGAGAGATGGAATGGGAGTGGCCTCCTCCTCAGGCCTAGCACTCCTGTCTTTAATGACTGAGAAGGTAAAGAAGCAGCTGTCTCTCTCTCTCAGCCCAAACCGGACACAAACACCTCTCCTCCACAAGCTAATGCTGCTAATAATGATGAGTACGTCAGCATTTCCCTGACCCACACCTGTCCACTCTGCTCTAACCTCGCCGACCTGAATTACAGTCACAGGCACATTAACCAGAACTGCACAGTGCAGGTTTCTCAACCGCCACAGGGAGGAGGACATTTATTCACAAACATCGCCACAAAATTAAAATCAGCCTCATGACTAAATATCAGATAATTACAGCCCTCTCTGCTTTCCTTTCTCCAGCTGTTTCTCTTTGAGCTTGGGCCAGTGGGTACTCAGGGCTGTAACTGAACGAGCAGAAGCCTGTGGCCACGCGTCAGAGGACTTGTAGTGCAAGGCCTCCTGCTCTTAAAATCTGAATGTTTGATCCAATTACATTAGCAGTTGAATCTATGGTGTCATACCAACTGGCCATTTCTAAATCCCAGCCTGTAACCTGGATCTGAGTTCTGGATTTGAAGACCTCAGTTTCTTCTACAATTAAATGAGAGAAAAAAAGTGTCTTTCCTGGTAGTGTAAATATTCGTCTGAAGAGAAGCAGCAGTTCCTGTTTATGGAAGTGAGGTTTTGCTGACCAGTGTGCACCCATTTCTCAGTCAGGGTCACACTGCAGGCTAAAGCATTCACAGCCCATTATGAGAGAAGCACCAGGAAGGAAGGAAGTCTTCTAACAAACAGCTGCGATTCCACCCAAAGCCTCCCTAATGGCACACTCAGCAGAGGAAGTGCGTGTCTACACACACACACACACACACACAAAGACATCAGGATCAGAGGTTTAGAGAGAGAGACACACACACACAGCAATGAGAAGTGTTGGAGTTGAAAACTGCTGGGTGATATGAGCACGGAAAGAGGGAAAGGGAAAAAGAGACTGAGCAGGAAAATGCAGGAGAGGATTAAACAGACAAAAACCAGAGCTGTTATTGAACATTTATAAATGGGAAGAAATTGCAAGGAATTTCTATTTCTTTCACCTTGGAGCGGTGGTGCCGGTCAGGTCTGCTACTTTTAAAGCACTGACGACTGAAACATCCAAGGACAAATCACTGAATCACTAGCAAATGTGACGTGGATTGTTTGCTGTGTGTATCCTGACTAACTTCAGACACTCTAGCTGGAGTTAATGTGGGTAATAATGCCAAGTAAGAGATTCACAGAGAAGCCCTGTACCAAAAGTCCTAAGTTCTTCAATGTCTACATGTGGTGACATAAACAACATGCAGAATTCTAGGGCTAAAAGATCTTAAGGGTCCTAGGGTCAAATGCTGCCGTTGGGACAGACTGTGACTAGCAGGCCTCTGCTGAAACTGCATCACTGTGAACCTCATTGATGGCCTCTGTAATGGTGCATAGAGGGCGCTCTTGAGCACCCTAGGGTATGGATGGGCGATATCCACATTTTCCATATCGTCATACCATCATCAATATATTATCACTTTATTACAATGAGGATGTAGGTCGAGTGAAGGGTTTTTGGCACTGTGCAGTTCAGCTCAGCACAGCTCAACAGTGAAGGCAGACACACAATTAAATAAAAATAAATAAATAAATAAATTTGGAGAGAGCAAATTGCAGCAACCTGTGCTGGAGGAAGAGAAAATCAAATAAAAATGTGAAATAGCACTTTTAGCACACCACAACACATGATTTTCCAAATTTCTCAGTTATGGATTCAGCTTTGGTTTTTCAAAACTTTTGTCCCTATGGTATACAAAACATACACATATTTAGAGGATAAAGCCTCATGCCTGTGAGCACTAAGTTGAGAAAAGGGTTTTCTGTGTATTTTGCCCGTTTAAACACTACACACATCCAAATGTTGATTTTCCCTCCAGACAATTTGCTGTTTTTTTTCTAATCCCTTCCCTGGCTCTTCTAAAGCCCAATCAAAGCTACTCACAGGCCGTCCGTCTTTCTGCTTCTCTCGCTGTATAATTAAAACTCAGACTGAAAGCAGTGACAGAGGGGGCGGCCGCAATTTATAAAAGTGACATCCTTCTCCATGGGGCAGGGTGGGGTTGGGGGCTGACATGCTAGCACTTAGCATAATTAAAAAAGGGGGAAAAGAGGTGTAGGTTAGCAGTGGTGAGGACGGGCTGGCATTTTCCTCTATGGGGCAGATAAGTTGGGTACGTTTTGGTGAGAGAGCAGGAGGCTTTCAGGACACAGGTCAAGCGGGGTCAAACACTGGACGAGGTGTTGGCTGCAGTGAGGATCACCATCAAAACATTCATCAGTCTGAGGACCACTCAAGTGTCAGATAAACACTGGCAACCGGAGAGCTGTTCATCAACTACTGAGGACGCAAGACGACAGCATTACGAGTAGGCGTGAAAATCGATGACCTCGGTAATTACATTTGATGATCATTCGTAATTCATCATGAAATGTCACACTATCTACCTTTCAGAACATTTTAATAGTAAACTAAATACAAACATAACTATATATACACACTTTACTATGAGAGTCTTACATTCAAAAATACTATCACTGTACATGCCACAGTTATTTATGCCCAGGAGTCCCACTGGATCAGTTCTCCTTATGAGTAGCTAACATTTAAGTCAATCAAAATTTCCACCAAATAAATAAAATCTAGTAACTAGTTCAATTAAAAACATTAATGACACTACATACGTAATATATGCTGCTGAAATTTTCACATCCCAATGTCATACATTCATTCATTATCTGTAACCGCTTATCCAACTCAGGGTTGCGGTGGGTCCAGAGCCTACCTGGAATCATTGTGCGCAAGGCGGGAATACACCCTGGAGGGGGCGCCAGTCCTTCACTGGGCAACCCACACACACACACATTCACTCACACACTCACACCTACAGACACTTTTGGAGTCACCAATCCACCTACCAACGTGTGTTTTTGGACTGTGGGAGGAAACCAGAGCACCCGGAGGAAACCCACGCGGACACGGGGAGAACACACCACACTCCTCACAGACAGTCACCCGGAGAGGGAATAGAACCCATAACCTCCAGGTCCCTGGAGCTGTGTGACTGCGACACTACCTGCTGCGCCACCGTGCAGCCCCCAATGTCATACATGTTTTTTTTTTTTTAAACAGCTGTTATTTTATCTGGGGCAGATGTGTTCAAGCCAGCTGGACAAGACACGCTCTCCAAACAAATGAAAAGAATCAGAGAAAAGGAAGATAACACAGATCTGTGATGGAAATATTCAGCTGGATTAAAACTCTCTCACAGGAGAGTGAGCATCTGTTGCCTTATCAGGGGACAAAGTCCTGCTGCATGGGCTTCAACAGATGCTACTGCTCCTCTTTTGACATTTCTCTTCACAGTAGCCTGGGCAGCGTGTATCCTGACATTCTGGCGAAGGTGAAGAGCACTGTCAAATTAGCTGTAGATAAGTACTGCAGCTGAAGCGTCAGAAGGATAGAGCCGTAGAACCTTTCAAACATTTCAAACAGGCGGATCATGTGCTTGTTTACAAGACTAAAGGCATATGACTGAGTGGGTGAGTGTAAGGAGCCACATATTGTAAAATTTGGTAAAGCAGCCTAGTGACATTAGCACTCAGTCTTTGGTAGAAAGTTTGTTACACCACGGTAACGCGAAGCCCTCAGACCTTCATCTTACTAATTTAAAAAATATATATATATATATAAACACTAAGCACAAGTGAGCAGAAACACATCAAAGCCCTGTCCAGTTTAATATCGGGTCCAGTCAGTTCATCCAGGAAGCCCTGCAACTAAACAAAAACAATACGATACAGTAAAACAGATAAAGGAGTAGGGGGAGAATAAATCGCATGCAGGTGTTCCAAACAGCCAACTGCAGCACAACAGAATCAGCCAAAGTACTCTTTAAAAAGCCACGCTACTTTTAGATATAAACATTTAAAAACATAATTAATTTTGTTGTGTTGAAGAGGCCTTTTAACCAATTTAATGATTGGTAAGCAAGAGGAAACTTATTTTTCCTCATAAAATTATCATTCATTCATCAACCTTATGGTTAAGAGAAGCTGTCTTGGAACTGGAAGGTCCCCAGTTTGATCCCCATGACTAATAATAGTCAATAAAAGATTGAGTCAAGAATCAACAGTCTCTCCTCTCTCAACATTAACATGCTGAAGTGCCTTTGAGCAAGGCACCTAACCCCCCTTCGCCTTCTGTAACCACTTCATCATGTTCAGGGTCACAATGGGTCTGGAGCCTACAAGATTCACTGGGCACACGGCAGGGGCACACCTTAGACAGGGCATCACACTCACCCTCTTACCCAGACACTCCCTCAACCAATCCAACCATGTTTTTGGACTATGGGAGGAAATTGGAGCAGCCAGAGGAAACCTACACAGACACAGGAAGAACACCCCCCAAAACTCCTCAAAGAGAGAGACCTCAGAGGAGGACAGAACTCAGAAGTGAATCCCACCAGGCCAAATTGAAGAAGTTATAGCTTTGAAAACACAAGGTGTGGTACACCAATAACAACAAAATATTATACCAGATAAAAACTCATTGTGCTCGGAGATGTGTTCAGCCAGGTTTTTGTGTCCAAACCTTTAAGTTGCTACTAACTTCACACTAAAGTCACTGTGTTAACACAAATTCCATCAAAGTAGTTTTAAATCAGGATCTGAAAAGGTGCTTAGTAAACCACAGGAGTTAAAGTAATGACGGTTAGAGCCACACTGAAACACGGCTCCTCCAGAACAAAAGAGAATATATCAAACCTGTGTTGAGCAAAATAAAGGTTCATCCCCTTTATCTGTAAACAACTTTAAAGGGAAGCTCCTGCTGGAACGCATGATGGTCGTTCTCTCTGAAAGTTTGGCGGAGAAGAAAAGCAAAGCAGGTTTGAGCCTGGCCTATACTTTCAGCAGCAGCAGGAGGGAAGGCGAGGGAGGCTAGGAATCGATGCCATCACATTGTACAAAACATACATGATACCAGGCCTCCAACCGAGGCGCCACAGCAACAATCTAACGCAGAACTATTCAGCACCATTCTCCCAGCGCCTCCTGCTGCCTGACCCAGATGAGTTCTCAGTGGTGCAGTCAAAGAAGTTCCCATAAAATAAAGCACTCACTTAAGCATGAGTCAGTGTGTTGGAGCGAGGAATAATAATAGATCTGATGGAACATTCCTTCTGTTTTGTCTCACTGAACTGCGATCTGTCCTCCATTTATCACTGTTGGAGATGAGCAGCTGATGGATGCAGACACACAATCCATGTTTTATTGGAGTAATAAGCTTCTATCTCTTCTACACTGGTGTCTGATTACTAGCAGTGAATCTGTGATGACTTATTACTTCATATACACACACACCCACAGAGGGACAACACTAGCTCTTTCAGTGATGTGTGTTTTAACGGTTTGTGTTTGGTAGACTAGTGTACCCTGCTCACACTGATGCTGAAATCAGAGCTCCGATTGAAGAATAACTCTTATTGCATGAAGGAAATCTGTCATGATTTAGACATGTTGTAACATGACCTTCTATTCCTTCTTAGCCACATCAACCTTTTCCTAGTTCCCATGCAACCTCCAGACACTCATTCATTTATTCATTATCTGTAAGCGCTTATCCAGTTCAGGGTCACACACACACACACACACACACATTCACACCTACGGACACTTTCGAGTCTAAAAAAGTCTAAAAAACGTGTGTTTTTGGACTGTGGGAGGAAACCGGAGCACCCGGAGGAAACCCACGCGGACATGGGGAGAACACACCAACTCCTCACAGACACTCACCCGGAGCGGGAATCGAACCCACAACCTCCAGGTCCCTGGAGCTGTGTGACTGTGACACTACCTGCTGCACCACCGTGCCGCCCAACCTCCAGACAGTTAAAGCAAAACTATGTTTTATAAAAACGCACTACAAATGGTACATAACACAGTTTCTGCAGTGCTGAGCATTAGACACATCTTAGCTGAATAACACAGGAGGAATTGTGAACAGAGTTTGGCAAACTCTTACTACTCACGCTGAACTAAACTGTGGCTCATTCTCAGTTAAAGGAACAGGAGTTAATCCAGTAGTTCTGAACACAGCTGTTTAGACAGGGAGAATGTTGCTGTGGTGTTTGATCATATTGGTATTCTGCTCACATATGACCTACAGAGACCTGTGAGAAAACACTAAGAACAGGACTAATTGGAAAATTAAGTGAAAGCCCTCTTGTCCATAAGTGCGTGTCAGTGCAATAAACGATATCCAGGAGTAGATTGGCAACACTTTGAAGGCCATGCTCTTTGGAAATGTTAAGCATGTTCGAAAGGCCACTTGCTTATTGTGATGTGTTTGAAGACGCCGAGCTCCTGCTCCTGACCCCGGACTTCATCATTCCGTCGACTTAAAGTTAATAGTCATTGTGTGTTGAGCGTAAACCCTGGTTGTCTACCATTCAGGTTTCAGTGCTTTAACAGATTGTGTCCCACTCAATAGCTGTGCTTTATGATCGTGCTTTGTATTGATTTCCAAAGAGAAGCCGCAAATTCTAATTACACAAAAACGCATTAAAGGATTTTAGCCAATAACAATCAGTGGTTATAAAAATGAGATGGTTTCAATGGCCTTGTGTTCTCCGCTAGTCTGAGAACAGCACATCAATGTTCCTGTTACACTCTCGTCCTAACAGCAGCTGAGTCCACACAACATCACAAGCTGGAAAAGCCTCATCTCATCAACTGAAAATGCAGATTTGACCCGTGCAAATCTGCAGGAGCACTTGAGCACCCTTAGCGGTCTTCATTTGCTCCGTTAGCGGCTAATTTTTCCACCTTGTCCCTCTGACCGACAGTGTTTCTTGGAGAAGGGCAAGGCCAGCACCTCTTAAACTGCTCTGTGTCAATTTGATCTTTTGAGAGAGCAGTTTCCAGTTTCACTGAGTAATTGATTGGCATTGTCGTTAACTTTCCCTGGCCAGGAAGATGGATGAAGGCAAAATCCTGCCAAATGAGGCAGAGAGAGCACCAGTGTTGAGTAAGGTGCTGTTAGAGTAGAGACGTCAAACATCATTGAGAATTCCACCAACAGTCCGTGAAGGCAAAATTCATATCAGAACTTCAACAACAACAACAAAGCAACAAACAGCATATGGTCCTTTTTTTAAGCTCTCTGTAGTCAGCCCCACTTTCAACTCCTTTTGATTACAAATCCCTTCAACTTCACAAATGTCCCTGTACGCATTTAATCTTTTCTATGGACACTGTGGCTTTTCTCTGAATCCTCCACACAAGAGTGAGAAAGTGGAAAGATTATTCAGGGACATTTCCAGCAATTACAGAGCAATTAATACCTTTCACAAACAGTCAAACCTGCATGGTGAACATCTGTGATTGGCATTTAAATCACTGCTCAAAAGGCACATCTGAGTTTACTGAAGTTCTTTTAGGACACTCGTTCTAGAAGCAGTGCTGATGATTTTTCAACCCTGATTGAATAATTATATATTTAATGTGTTTTTAATAATATGCAATTAATTCAGAGACTAATAATCTAGCCAACCACTCTAAAGGAGTGTTTCAAGCCACAAATTAGCATGGCACCTTTCCTTCATGAATAAAGGGATAAGACAACATTCAAAATGTCCTTCTGATTCCATATTTTCCAAAATATTATTATGGCTATGAAGAGGGGTTCAGATACACAACATACAAATCGCTGTAATTGGTGGATTCATTTTTGTGTGAAATGCCCAATGGACACTCAGGAAATCATTCCAGTTCTACCTCTGACGTCTGAAACCCTTCATTCTTCATTCAGTTGGTGTCTGAGGAACATGTGAAGCAGCGCGCGCAAAAAGTTCCTTGCTGCTGAAGTTACTGCAGTGGTTTTGGAAAGTGGTGAGGAAGATAACGAAGCCTCAGAGCCTGAGGGGTTCGATTGATATATGGGGGTCATGTTCTATGCAAGTGCATTTAAATATGAAATTCCCCTCATACCCAAGAGGGTTCAATGTAAAACATTTAATGGCTCTAAAACTTACACCACAGAAAGAGATCATAAAAATGATATGATATGAATATGGTTTCTGAAGCCTGAAACTTTGCTTCACAGCGGTTTGGAAATAAGATTTTGGTATAAAAGATATTTTGAAACCACGTTTTGCTTGTGTTGAGTGTGCTGCAACCCCTGGTCTTGAGTCACCTTTTTTCTCTAAAAATATCCATGCCACATTAATCCCCTCTGAATGACTTTCTAACATCTCAGTGATGGAGATCTGCAGAAAATCTCCAACATTTTCTCATAAATAAATATATAAATAAATAAATATAACAAAAATGTAAACAAATGGCTGACATTTAGGTCCTAGTTACATTAATTCACACAGGAGCAGCTTGGCAGTATAAGTCTAAGACATGTTAGGCAGCTAACACAAGCCAAATTTATGACATCTAATATGATTTATGACATATTTCAGCATATTTCATTGTTTTGGATGGCGGGAGGCTGAAGTCTGGACAGGTAGCAGCAGGGATGGCTCATTTGTGCATGGCGTGTCAAGATGTTCTGGCCTCTCAGAATAAGGACATGGATTTATTTTATTCATTTTTACACTTTTACATTGAGTGTACCGCACATAAGAACATAATGGAAACATTTTAACAGCTCTTACCCAGCTCTCTACGTGTGGATTTCAGTGAGTACTGACATTTAACAAAGTGTATTATTAATTTCTTTTAATGCACAGTGAGCACAGCCTTCTTCACAACCTTACATGTACATGCTGGCAATTTCACTGTCCAGAGTTTCTACCTGATTAATTGTGGATTTATATATATGACGTATGAAAACTATTCATATATTCAAAATATAAACATGCCCCCCCCCCCCTCTCTCTCTCCTACAGCTGTAAAATGTTAAAAATGCAACAAATCCTAAAACCCTTGAAAACAACTCCAGGTGGAAAGGTTGAAACACCCCTTATAACTTCAGTGTGAGCGGGAGCTGTGAAATGAGCGGTCATTTGAATGTCCACAGTAGAAAGAGAAGGAGACTGGAGGGATGGGGACGCTGGACGCCGCGACTGAAGAATGTCTGAGCAGAAATGAGTGTGTGATTACTTGGCAGAATTTCCAGCTTTGTTCTTCTATTAGCAAGAGCTCTGCTATAGAGTGAGAGAGAGTGATAATGAAATAAGGATTTATCTTTCTGAGAGAAAGCACTCGTGTGTGTGTGTGTGTGTGTGTGATATCTTTATGTACAAAAAAATTGAGAGAGAACCTGAGGCAGTAATTAACCCCAATTTCATCTAAAACATAATTAAGTGAATTTCTGCATCCTTAAAAGATTACGCAGTGCATCCCAAACTGGATGTTAGTCTCAGTAATGTTCATTTTCCACTGTAGAACGAGCCACTCAGATTTAATAGTGACTTAAAGTCTCAACAAATAAATTGGCAGTAACTGTATTACAGAGAGTGAGAGAGAGAGTCGTGAAGTGAACAGCGACTGGAAATCATACTGCAGTAAAGAGGTGGACGTTCTTGCCTCCCCTCAACAGGTTACCGTAGCAACAGCGTGATGGTTCAGACTGACTGCACAGACTAAATGCAGCAGCCGGAAAAAAAGCTGCACCTATGAGCCTGTAGTGTTTGACATCTTCACCACAGACTGCTTATTAGGGGGCTCTAATGAGAGAGGGGAGGACCAACCGGGGGAAGAACTTCATTAATTTGTCCCAAGTATACAGTGGATTTACATTATTCTAACATGAACAGATGTCGGAGAATTTCATCATTCTAAAATTGGAGAACCTCTCTCAACATAAGTCTAAATAAAGGTTGAATGAATGAATGGATTACGGAAGGAATTAATTTTAAAACATGACATTTACCGATTTAAAATTAGTAGGAGGCATAGAGGAGTTTGCTTTGAATGTCTTTGGCACATTTGTGCCCCGAGGACATCACTGGTTTCGCACACTGTGCTGGTTTGAATTTGTCCCACAACTCTTTCAGTCTCTTCCACAGTTCAGCAACTGTAGTGGGTTTCTCAGCTATTAACTTTGACCCCAGTGATACTCCAGAGATTCTCGATCTTGCCATTGTAGTATCTTAACATTAATAGGTAGAGAATGGGTCTGTGATTTTCTTGAAGCTCAGTGTGCATATATGAACTGTACGCACTAATGAGCACACGGCATATTTTGAATCTTGAATTGTTCACATACAACATCAAGCTGTTCTGTTTAAAAAATAAATAAATAAATAAATAAAAAAAGAATTACAGCAATTTAACTAACTATAGCAAAGAGAAAAACATAAACACAGACCTATATAATGATGCAGCTCATGTTTCCAAAAATGCTATATGTTCAGAAACCTGTTTAGAAACTGCCTCGGTGTGGGGGACAAACACTTTGTGACTGCCCCAGGGTCTTGCTGTTTACTGCAGTGTACACACAGGCCACAGTCAGCAGCATGTACTTTGTTTGAATCTGTTCAAGTAAAAAAGGCACATGGAAATGTGCTGCATGTTTAGGAGTGACTTGCCTCTCAAGTTATCAGGCCTTAAGAGGCAGGCCTTAATCACAGCTCCAAAAATATAAAAGCCAGTGGCTAAAGAGTCATCCCCCTCCAGCGTAAACGAAGCCTGAGGTCTGCTGACGGAGCTCCAGAAAGAATGCTCTGTAAAAGCACATTGAAGCCTAGTCTGGCGGTGAAGACTGTTAGTTAATTCCAGTCTCAAAAAAAAAAAAAAAAAAAGAATTCTCTCTCACCCATAGAGAAAGCTGTGCTCTGATGCTAAAGTATGTTTGTGTACTCACAGAGCATCTTGAGAGAAGAGTGCTACTACTCTATGCCAAGCATTCACTCTTCTCAGAACTAGTGATTTCAGCTATTTTACCATGACCCTACTGAACACAGAGGTGCAGTTCTACATGCACACTTCTATAATCTCTACAGAAAAGCATGGAGGTTCTGGAACAGCTGTTATATAGTAACCATGTCCAATGATGAGGGTACTATACATTAGTCAGCCAATCGGCTGTGAAGAAATTGTAACAAGTGTGTGTGTGTATGTACCTGACCCCGTGAGTAGATAAGACCAACTGCTTTCACAAAGAAATATACTAGAATTTATTGAACGCTGGCTTTTGAAACCCAAAAATAAATATATAAATAATGTTCAAAAAAGCTATGGCATTTCTACACTCAGCCCAAGTCATTACATCCCACAAAGCCATGACCAGCGACAAACTGAAATGTTAAACAACTTACCTCACATTACACCCTCAATATGAGAAACAAACAATGTCTACTGAAATCTGAGTGGGCAGGAGCGCTGGTTCCTGTTTAAAAATAAGATGTTACTGTGCTAGTGATAATTCCCTTTTTCCAGCTTGCCTGTTGGTACAGGAGAGTGCCAAGGAAGCATCTTTGATGTCTGTCCAATTGCACAGCTCATGAGATAGACAGTAATATCTTCTCCAAACAGAAGGAAAATACCCAGCAGCAAACGTGACAGAACATTACCAATAGTTATAGAAGATTTTGGACCTCACCATGGAGAAGGCATTAAACATTTACAGTATATAGATGTGTGGAGGTATGGGAAACAGAAGAGAGCCTATGCAGCCCTGTTTATTCACATCTGCTAGGAGTGAAATGAAAATGTAGTGTTTTGTCCTGGCCACTTGTGAAGCTACTGTCGGACTCATGTACTTTTCATAACTCATGGTGACAGGCACGGGCATTACGGAGGTGAACACTCAAGAATTGCTCTCTGCTGTTTCTGGAAATGGAGCAAAGCTATTGTGGTGCCCTGCTCCACTTTTTAAGAAGTGAGTTACACGTGATGTGACACTTAGCAACTCTAAAAGGCTCATCTATCATGCGTGGATTGTTAGGCAGTGGACCTATATAGTCCATTCTCTAAAGAAGGGCACTGATTTGAAACTATAACAGAAATAACAGATTTAACAGCCAAAGGTGTAACATGAAGCACATGGCTGCAGGACGAGGAGCTCTAGATTGCCACTGAGTCTCTAAAGGATCAGACAGACTTCAACTTGTAGATGATATTGGAGCGTATTGCATTTTAAAATGGCTTATACAGTCCTGAGGTCAGAGTCTGATCAAACACCACAAGCAGAGTGAACTCAAAACAACACAGCAACCCAGACTGTGTTAAACCAGTGTTGGTGACAGAATATATAACTGCTGTGTGTGTACAGCTAGACAATGATTCAATACCAATATATATCACAATATAAAATGTTTCAATAACAATAATATTCATTCATTCATTCATTCATTCATTATCTGTAACTGCTTATCCAAGTCAGGGTCGCGGTGGGTCCAGAGCCTACCTGGAATCATTGGGCGCAAGGCGGGAATACACCCTGGAGGGGGCAACAATAATATGATGGTGTGAATATACATCATTTACAACATTCATCACTGACAGCCATTCATTACAGGGCATTGTCATCAGTTCAGTGCACTCAATTTAAGATTTTGTTTAAAATATTAATATTAACAAATCTAATAGGTTTATGTTTGATGGTGATGTCATGTTTTTTGTTTGATCTTGGTATTTCAGAGGATTTATAATGTTCATATCGATATTGGAATTTAGATATAATGAAATCCTATAACGGAAACTGTCTTACCAAAGATGCACAACACTGTGCAAATGCATATCAAGAGCTTGTTGCATCTCATGTTACAAATATATAGATCGATAAATTCTTTATTGATCCCAGAAGGAAACTCAAATTATTGGTGGCGTAATGTGGGAAAAATGATAATAAAAGATCGACAGTTCCAGAAATGAACAAAAACGTTTTTGATTAAACAATTTTTTTACATTATTAATAACTACACTCACACAATGATCCTGACTGCTTAATTCTAAGTAAGTATCGGTATCTGTAAGTACAAAAATACACGTACTTGCATTATATCTGAATTAAATCGCATCCTCCAAAATTAAGAAATACATTTTGGCCGTGTTGTCCAGCCGTGTGCGCATGTGCATGCATTAAGCAAAAGATAAATAAAATCAAGTGATTACACTGCAGAATATTAACATAACGCCCGACAACCATGAAATCAGGTACTCAAATGAAAATGAATCATAAGTCAATATTGCATTCTACAAAAGTATGATTAAAAAACAAAACATGAGTCCAAAATTTCACACATGCAGCATACCTTACTGACATTATGCAGCTACATGATCAGTAAAAACACAAAGTTCAGATCTCTATCAGACGACATGCAACATTAGGGTGGCTGAATCAGATCAAAGACAAAAATCTGGATTGGAAAATCCCTATTTATAACTATTACAACAAATGTTTCAGAATGTGCTTGTCGATTAAGCAACGCAATTACAAATCAAATGTATCCCTGGAGTGTTCATTTGAATGTTAAGGATGCTTAAAAAAGTAATGGCGAGACAAGCTCCTGCAAGCTAATTTAATTGCTGTGACCATGAGACTCAAATTTCATAGAAAAACAAATAAAAAGAACTTCAGAGCTGTGTCTGTGAATTGCAGGCTTCAAGGATATGACAATTACCAGAAATCCCTCATTTGATAATGAAATCTTCATGGCAAACGCAGGACTGTCCATTTTCATGTTCTGCAGAATAGAAACCATTTGTTAACTAGGACTGACATTCGAGAGAGTTATAAAACGGGTTTCTGCCCAATCTGAACCGTGCCAGTGTTTGTGTGTGGCTGTTTTGATTATTTGTAAATTTGCCCAAAGAACATTCTTCATTCTTACTTCAAAAGAAAACTTGTCAAATGACAAGACTAATGACGCTAATGCCACATGTCGCCTAGTTTCCCTCCACAGGCCTGGTCTCGCTCCAACCTAAAGCAGGATCAGAGAAACAGAGCGCTCAGTGCCATTTGGCAGTCATCAAATCCTACAGAATTCACAAAAAGAACGGCTAATGGCACAATCAAAGAGATCGAGGAGTCAAAGTATCAAAAAACATGAATGGGCTAAAATGGAGCCATTTGTCACTTCCAAAAAAAAAGTGAGCTTTCGTCAGAGGAGAGCAGCTTTACATGAGAAAAATCTGGGCATCTCAGAGCACTGCACTTTATGTTCATTGGCCAGTGTGTGAATATTTTGATCAGGGGGTTGCAGCATTTTCCAAGTTAAGACCAAGGCTGATGGGTGGGGAAAATATCTTATTACAATTGTTTAAACCAATATTGTGATTGCAGTTTTTAACTGCAATTATTTTCTATAAATTAAGGTCAAAGTGGTGGCCAAGATTAATCAGGCTTTAATATTTTGAATGCCATTCAGTTTTGGTCAAATTTCTGTTCTGTGACTTTTAGAAAACGGCCAAACATTTTTGTGCATTAAGTGAGCCACAGAGAGGTGGAGATGTACCAGTCTGAAAACGTGTGGGAAAGAAACAAACCCATAGCCCACCGCAGTTGTGAGTTTAGCGCTGAGCTTGGGTTAAGAGAGAGGAGAAGGATGAAAGCAGACAATATGCTGAGAAGACCCCTCATTCGACTTTGTGCTCACAGCTATGAGGCTTTATCTACTAATTGTGTGTTTTGAGCCTCAGTTTGCTGGAACGTTATGTGCTGTGGTGTGCTAAAACATGTGCCTGTTAGCACCAGCTCTGCTTCTAAACAGTGTAGAACCATCTTAGTTTGCTTGTTTTCACACTTTTGTCTTTCTCCAAAATCAATGGCTTAAGTTTGCTCTCTAAGAAACGTGTTGGTGTGCACCGTCGGGCTGTGCTAAGCTAAAGTGCACAGCACAAGCACTCAGAAAACCCTTCTCTTGACTTTGTGCTCACAGACATAAGGCTCAGTAAAGTTCAACAGTGCAACCCTACACACACCGCGATAAAACAGACCAAATGTTGGTATGAAAAATGTGGATACCACCCATCCCTAATGACAGCAACACTACCTGCAGCGCCACTGCGTAAAGACCTTGTTGAAGGCTAGAACAAAAAGAAAGAAATATTAAGCACACTTTCAGTTAGTGATTTCATTCATTCATTCATTATCTGTAACCGCTTATCCAATTTAGGGTCGCGGTGGGTCCAGAGCCTACCTGGAATCATTGGGCGCAAGGCGGGAATACACCCTGGAGGGGGCGCCAGTCCTTCACAGGGCAACATAGACACACACACACATTCACTCACACACTCACACCTACGGACACTTTTGAGTCACCAATCCACCTACTAAAGTGTGTTTTTGGATTGTGGGAGGAAACCGGAGCACCCGGAGGAAACCCACGTGGACACGGGGAGAACACCCCAACTCCTGTTAGTGATTTCAGTATATGATTAATACTTCAGCCCTAGTTAAGACTCAGCATTTTCTTTTCGGGGATATTTTCATCAGAAACCTGACAGAAAATGCTTAGTGTTTCTGCAGGGCTTGTATTAGCTTTAATAAGCATCTGAAACCATTTTATATTTCCGTCTTATTATGCAGTCAATTATTTGTTTCACTGACTTTGATTACAAAGTGCCATTTGATGGCCCACTACAGACCACCTGCTCCCCATCAGTAAATGCTCCAAGACCAGCAGAGGGTGCCTTGCTCTGTAGTTGGGAAACGCTGGTCTAGATCGTCATACAATGACTGTAAGAATTTACAGTGTTCTCTGGGCTTGTGCACACTATATTTATCTCACCATGTGCTCATTCAACATGACTTCCCATATCAAAGTGGGGTGCCAATATGGATTTTCTTTCTTTATTGCAGTCAGTTTACACCTGATGATGGAACATTGCTGAGAAGACCTGATTGTGAAATTTTGTGAATTTTTCATGAAACCTAAATGATAATAAATAAAGTACCACCTTAGATTCATAATATAAAAACTTAATGCGACTCATTAGCAACCTGTGTGAATTCCATCTACTAAAGCTGCAAACATCTCAAATTTGTGAAAAGTTTTAACAGCAAATAAATGCATACGGTTTTACATCTTAAAAGTCTGACCCCTACATAAGTTAATATACATAAGTTCAGATCATTCCTCACGTCCTATAAATAAAACTAAAAAGCAGCACATGACAATAAAACAATCTTCTCTTTTCGGCACAAGACCACATGCTCTTGTTCTGGGGGGTATTTCCTCAACCATGTCTCCATGAGCACCCTAAAAGTCCATAATGTTAACTCATGTGAGACCAATTTAGACTACTGTAAAATTAAATAAACAAACCACACTAAGTTAGATTGTCGAGTATGAATATTAAAAGTTGTATTACAGTCAGTTAAATTTTTATTTCTGCTCAAATCAGCTGTTAAACTTGAACAACTACCTGCTGTAATTCCCTTAGTGCCCAACTAGGTGGGTGTGCCTCACACTTTGAAACCCTCTGACCTTACACATCTCCAAATCTCTCAACACTACACATCTCTGAGAAAATCTAATGTGTTGAAATGCTACAGAGATGGGCACGGACATGCTTCACTGGGCCACACACTGGTGCCCGAGCAAGCCTTCTGCAGAGGCAAGATTGTCAGCTCAAATTCCTCAAAGCACCTCAGAAGCTTAGAGTCTTTCTGTTTCGTTACAGTTCGATCTGGATCCAGAGAGGCAGCACTTCTGGCCAGGCTTCATCTGGCCCCGCAAAGCTTTTGGGAGGAAGTGCGGGCCGCTGCTGAAGCCATTTCAACGTAGAGGGCTAATTACACACACAACTCAATCCGAGCCGAATAAGATCCTGTTTTCTGGCCTGTGCACATCAAAGAGGATCAAAAAAGGAAGGGGGAAAATTGACAAGGCACGCTGTGATTCTATGAATATTCATCCTTCTTTTGCCAGAACGAGGAGTTTTTACATCAGAACAGTTTGGTTTCCTAGCGCTGCCTCTCTGTGACTTCTCATTAGGTTTAAAATGTTGACAAAATGTGAACAGCTGCAAAGAGGGGAAAAAAATAAAAATCTCCTCATCTCAACATCTGTGACACCAATTTATAACCAGGAATGCCAAACATCTCCTGTGTGAGGACACAGCACTGAACCCGGTCTTCTGTTCTCCTGTAGCAAATGACTGTATTCAAAAATCAGTCCGTTAGGTCTGTAATGATCCACGCAGAGAACAAGACAAATGGAGAGTGGAGAGAATGTCTTCTGTCTCCTCCTGGGCTGCACTTTCTGTGGTGCCTCTTATGGGTCTTAATGAGGGACACTCTGTATGTAAGCGATTACCCTTTGGGCTGAAAGATTTTCCAGGACAATTTGCATTTCAAATGAGTACCAATTACATACGGTAGGAACTCAGGTGGTGTATGAAGAAAGGGTAACACCTGACAACAAAACCCTGAATTAAATTTTACATGGTTCTGCTCCTCACAATGTTTGTGAAGACTAGAGTACAGCTCCTTCCTTTTGAGCAAGTTGTGTAAGACAGGCACAACACAAGCTTTTAGTAGAAATCTCTGTTCCAAAGACAAAAGTCTGTTTCACCTTGCTGTTGAGTTGTTTGGTGTCATCCTGGTCAGTCCCCATGTGTTTAATTTCAGTTTTTACAGATAAAGACAGGAAGCAATATCGCAGCTTCACTGTGGTCTGGCGGTAAATGGACAGTGACAGGATTTTTATTTGGATATGTCCTCTAGCAGCTTTGATCAGCAGTGAAATAGAGAAAACTAAATTTAAAGTTATGTTCATCTAGATGAACTGTGGAAGAATTACGTCCCCTAATGGGAGACTGTTAACTGCCGAGTTGTTTTTTGGCCAGCTGTGTTTTTGCATCATTAGTCCACAAGCTGATTGAAGATGTGGCATTTGCATCTGGAATCTGTTCTGTTGCTTTACAAAACAAGGACCAATGATGTCTCAAGGACTTAAAAAAGGCTTTGAAACATGATGAGAATACAATAGTTCTGGGGGAGAGGTGGGGGGAATACAAATAAATAAATAAATTGTTAAGAACACTACCAGCGTGGTGGGGAGAACTAATGTTTGGGTGAACATTCTGCAGAAACAGGATATACAATTACATATACATATATATATATATATATATATATATATATATATATATATATATATATATATATCCATCCATCCATTATCTGTAACCGCTTATCCAATTTAGGGTCGCGGGGGGTCCAGAGCCTACCTGGAATCATCGGGCGCAAGGCGGGAATACACACCCTGGAGGGGACGCCAGTCCTTCACAGGGCAACACAGACACACACACACATTCATATATATATAAATAAAAGTATAATAATTAAAATAAATAAATAATAATAAACACCACACTCTTCCAGGATGTGGACAGATTAAGTGTCAGACTTCCACGCAGAGAACACCTAGCATAACCTCAGAGGGTTTACCGCAAGCTGCAAATACCAGGAAGCCTTAAGGAAAGGCCAGTTTGGCTTGCTATAAAGTAAATAAAAAATGACTGCAGAGTTCTAGCGCATGGACAGATGAGATAAGGTTGAACCTGGACCAGGCAGAGAAAAGTTTAGAGGGAGAAAGAGTAAAAAGAAACTGCACGATCAGGTCTGTACCAACTCATTCACAAATCATGATTGCTGGGGCATGTATGGCTGTAAGGGAACTGCCACAGTTTTCTATTGGTGACACAACTGTACAGCAAATTGAATTCTGAAGTTAACAGAAGTATCTAACTGCTGAGATCCACCCAAAGGACACAAAACTTCACCTTGCTGCATAGAAAAATGACCTTAGACATACGACAACAACAATTATGTAGTTTTTAGGGCTGGAACAGCAAAGAAACTCAGGTATTTCACTTACTAAACACAAAACTATTTATAACACAAAATTATATATAATTGTTTTTTTCAAAAAGGGTTTCTTGGACAAAACAGTTCATAAATGTGTAATGAGAATGGAGCTACTAGTGCACAGAAAATAATTTTTAGAGTCGGAAAAAACTACCGATGCGTGTTACATGCAGACATTCTCTAATCAAATTAAACAAAGTATGCAGAGCAACACGGTGATTACAGTCTGTAATCGGAGTTCTACAAAGTGCTCCTGTATGGTCAGTGGAGCTGAGAGGATGGTCAATGAGTGCAGACACAAGGAGGTTGCACTATGGTAGTTATGCATATCATTCCTTAAAAGGGGGAGAGTTTCTGAATGTAAACAATCAGAGAGAACTGCATATGCCCACAATCATAGACATTCATTTAATTGGACATATGTACTCATCAAAAGGTATATCAGGTTTGGGAGCCTGTTATAAAAGCGGTATAAAAGCAGCTGCTTTATAAATGCCATACATTTTTTTTCCTCATCCAGCACCCAGCTGGATGAGGACACTTATATTCAGGTGTCCTAATTTAGCTGTAACACACTACAGAATGAAGCACCTTGCTGAAGGGCTACAAGATATTAATTCTTTTTAAATCAAGGAATGTGAAGAATTGTGTATAACAGTATGTAATGCCTTAATAAGATCCTTACAAACTAGGAGGAATTGAGCAATGAATCAGTTAAGTTCTCATATTTTAACTGCACATAGTCATGGATTCATTTCAGACCTAAAGCAAAAGACAGCAGTGCCCAAACCACAACAATTAAATTATATACAATTAATTAAATCACTGTCCAGATATTTCAAACTACACAGTACTGATCTATTTTCAGAAACATGGATCTTATTTAGGACATCCAACATCACTCAAACTGAGATGGGTTTGTTCAGGTGTGTTATTGTTTCACATCCTAGCGTTCCTATAATGCCTACATTTCCCAAAATACTTTCACATAATGGACAATCAGCGTTACGGCAACACTTTTCAGACACTCCCTGAAGGGGAAGACTGCCATCTTTGGGTCAAGAGAGGGGAGGAGCTTTGCTTATGGCCAGAATTTCTAGAAATATATTCTTGGAGTGAAATACAGTATTTAGAAAAGTATTAGTAGAGCATTCCTCAGTGGGTACTTTCCAATGCTTCCATACTTCACTGAGCAAGAGCAGGACAAAATAGAAACACCAATAAGTCCAATAGATCGGATCAATTTAACTGGAGAGTTAAATCAATGCTGTATGAAAAGTGAAAGAAATGTAATGTTAAAAAGACCCAATTGCCAAACCTGTCTGAAACACTTGGGCATGATGTTAAAGTCACAGCTGACAGAACACTTCAAAAGGACCTGACCAGGCAGCCAACCAAGGCTTTTAGCAGTGTGCTAGCACATCAAAAGCACCAGCTAAAAACAGACAAAAAAGGGCCACAGTTGGGCACATACTTGATCAATGAGAACTTTTATCAAGCAAACACTAGTGGCCTCCCCTGGTGCTTCAAAATAGAGCACAGTCGCTAATTGGAGCCCAGCTAATAGCCTGCAGTGCTTGAGTCACAGCAGAACTATGTCAACAGGCTCTTGGATGTGAAAAGTGAAATGAGGTAGAGCAGTAAGCAGCTTGCCTGCAGTAACACACACGTTTCAGAGAACAGTACAGACTTCCATTCATTTCTGAGAGTCTTGTCCTGACCTTAACCATAACTACCAAGAATGTAACCCTTACACTCACCCTATACTTAAATTAGACCTAACCCTGAAATGAAATGTAATGATTGGTGTTACAGGGACATGATTTTTGTCCACATAAAAAGTCAAATTCCCTTTGAGTGCATAAAAAGGTCTTTGTCCCCACAATCTGATTTATACTTGGATGGACACACGTCAGAGTGGCTGCACAGTTGAAGCAGGTTAAAAAAATATCGCCCATGAGGATTCCACTCAAGTGGCTATTCTCACAGCACCTCACAGTTAAGGAGGAAGATTTGAAAGTAGGAGAGCAGATGAAGTGGGCTAATTCTGAATTAGGGCTATTCTGGGCAAAGGCCATTACAGTTGAAAGACCACTTGCACTAGCTACCTCATCAGAGGGAAAAACACACACACATACTTGAATGAATGGGCTGAGTCAGCAGATTCACGCTCACACACCTTTAAAAAGACCCCCCAAGGGTTAGGTGCTGTTTCACACAGTACGCTTTTTTTTTCCCCAGATCACGGTATCCTTCAATGGGAGGGACCTGTTCTGGACAGGGTTTTACTTTTGTGGTTAAATGTCCCTGAGAGACTATCTTTTGTGAGGAGTGATCCAGACAGATTTCAAACAAGAACAAATGAAGTGGTCAAATGATTACGTTTAAAATCTATCACTTCTTCTGTGCTGACCAACCAGATCATGAGGTAGAGGAGTCTGTACCATGAGCTGTAAAATCAGATACATAGTAATAGCTATTTAATTATAATATTGGGGGAAAATAACTGCTATTTTATTATCAAAATGTATTATACACTTTTGGCTATTTATTGTAAAAATGCTTAAAATATATACCCAATTATAAAATAAATGTAAATAAAAATATATAAATAAACACACCAACAGCTGTCAGAATATTGACAGTTACGATGTTATAGTTTCTTAGCAACTGCAAGAAGCAGCATAAAAAAAACAAACAAACGCTGCAGCGTACCTAGTTTTCAAAAACAGTGTTTGTAGATCATTAAAGACTTCTACTGAAGATTTGAATCCATTGGAATCTGCAGTGAAGCATGTTATGGTTTTTATGAATTATTTCTCACTTATCACTCATTAAATCAACCTGAGAAAGTCTGTAGAAAGAGCAGTTCTTAAACTTTAGCAAAAAGAAAAAAAGAAAAAAAAAACCCTTACAGCAAACTTCCATATTTTGACATTGACAGAAACTAGAAAAATAACAAATGCAGACTCACTAAAATGTCTGTGAACATTCCTACATTCAGTTTACAGTGACAGAGTTTGACTCGTTGATTTTGAAAGCATTACATCCCATAATACGATTATCTGAACAACCAAATGTGGTGTCGGCACTACCAATTGAAGCTGGCTGTAAACCAACACAGAGCAAAGTCTGGAGGCTTCAGTTCAGATCATGCTCAGCTAGAAATGGGAACATTTCAAGCTGCTCTTGACGGAAATGAGGACCCGAGTCAGCACACACAAGCTGCAGTCAGTCAAGTCAGATGTTGAGTTGTAATTTAAATTCGAATTTGAGGATTACAACTTGAAAAATGTCAGCTTGAGGGAGAGGGAAAGAAAAAAAACCCAGATGAAATCAGGACTGCAGAACTTAATGCAATAAATGAACAAAACCTTCTGGGTGTCTGATGTTTTACAGTCATGCAGAGTCATTATCGTAATGCCATACTCACACAGTGGAATGAGGGCTTGGTATGAGTTTAAATAACATGGCTTTCATCGTAGAAAAACGTAATGCTGATGGAGAGAACAAATTATGTGCAGTATATACAGTGTTTAACGGAAAGAGGCAAAACCAACTGGCCAGCAGTTATGGCAGCTAGTGTAATAGCTAATTTAGCTGATGGTGTCAGCACATGATAGCTGATGCTTTATTAAATTGCACATCTCATTTCTTAAAACTTAAGATAACACTTCACTGATCTAAAAGGGAAGAGCAGGGACAGAAATTACAGACACTGAGCGAGATTACATACTGTGCCTTCTAGCTGGAATGCTGTGCAAACTATAGATTCATCAGTTTTGACTTTACTCTTCATTATTTGTCTATCTCCAATAAACGTTGCCTTTGTTGTGTACAGTGAAGACTCATCCATAATGACAAGTTCGTTATTAAAAGCCATGTCTAGCCCGACATGTTTTTCCAGACTCTCGTAACTCCCCACACTGCATTTACATTCTTCTGAATATAATTAAGCTGCCTCTGGATAATAATAACAGCCATATACTATAAATTCAATTACGTATGTTTCACATTCAATTTCATTCATATTTCTTGAGCCTCTGAAAATGTGTGTGCAAAGCATGGCAGAATGTTAATGCAATTCATTAAATATGAGAATTATGCAATTACATTGAAATAACTGCAAAATGAAGACTGAACGCAACGCATAGCATGCCATCATAAATAAAAATATAGCCATCTACTGGTTAAGCATTTAACGTGGCAGAGGCCTGGCCTCAGAATCCCTGGCAGGTGAAGTGTTTCTAATAACACAAAACTGTTGCACGGCACACTTGCTTGATGGCGAGACAACGGCCTGTCAATTAAATTGCCGCTTACTTACACAACTGACACGATATCCCCACGCTGCACCTGGTAGTTCCTCACACTCCAACGGCTGAGAAGCACAACATCCGGTGCAGAGGATCCCTCCGGGTTCAGAGAGGGCTGGTGGGGAAAAGGTAAACATGCCTTTTAGTGCTCGCTCTCCTCTCCTCTCCGCTTCAGCAGCCTGGAGACGAGCCAGGACACAGCAACACACACAGGGGCTCAGAGAAGACCCTTTATCTGTCATTATGCATCTGTTTTGGTTTTCTAGAAACAGACAAATTGCCTGAGCTCATACAAATTATTTTTCCTCTGGCACTCCCAGGTCTGTGCTGATAAAGAAAAGCAGGTTCCAGACCAAAGCAGTAACAGTAGAATTGTATAAGTCCTGTTGTCCATATTTTTAAAATACAGAGTTAGAAATGACACGTCTAGCAGAGATTAGTTATAACATAACAGGGGTTATTTTTGGGGGCTGAATTTAATCCTGTCCACCCAGAGAGCAAGGCCAATCACACATGGCTCCCGGCCTTGAATGACTGAGGCATCACGAAGGATCATGTTGTGATCTACCAAATGAACAGAACCAGATGGAGGTCTTAAATACAGTATCATTTATTTCAGTGTTTTTGTGTCCACACTTTCTCAATGTTACAGCTCCTGTTGTTTCAGGTGTGCTTTCCGTTCTAAAAGAAATCAAAAGGGATCATTTTTTCTAGACGTTGGTGGCATTACAGCTTGCTTTTGTGGACGAAATGTTGTATAATATTTAAAAATTAAATTAAATCATAATAATTCAATTACACATGTTTAAAGGGGGGGGGGGGGGGGGGTGCAGCAGGTAGTGGCGCAGTCACACAGCTCCAGGGACCTGGAGGTTGTGGGTTCGATTCCCGCTCCAGGTGACTGTCTGTGGGGAGTTGGTGTGTTCTCCCTGTGTCCGCGTGGGTTTCCTCCGGGTGCTCCGGTTTCCTCCTACAGTCCAAAAACACATGTTTGTAGGTGGATTGGTGACTCAAAAGTGTCTGTAGGTGTGAGTGTGTGAGTGAATGTGTGTGTGTCTGTGCTGCCCTGTGAAGGACTGGTGCCCCCTTGTATTCCCTCTTTGCGCCTAATGATCCCTGAATTGGATAAGGGGTTACAGATAATGAATGAATGAATGAATGAATTAATTAATGTTTAAAGGGAAATGCAATTTTAACAACAAATTATATTCTAAAGTCTGAACATTCTGAAATAAACCCTTTTTAATATTCCAAATAATTAAAACAACTTTTCAAACAAATCAATATAACAGCCCAAGAACAGGGAGAACCTGAGAACAGAACAGAACGAGTGGCTGCAATATTGCTGATATTCATCCTTATGTAAGGAAGCACAATGAGCAATACAGAGGTCAGCAAAATTATTGAGGAAATGTCCACATATCGTAGGATAAGAGGATAACGTAATTATTGTGAAAGGCCAAGCTTTCACGCCTTTCACACCGTGAAGTCTGATTTTCTGCTCTATCTTTTTTTTTTTTTTTAAGAAATTTTTAGGTACCAGGGACCATTTGTGGTCGTCTGCAGGTTGGTGGTCTTACATGGTTGTAAGGGGTCCTATAATTGTTTTGGGCAGTGTTTTGAAATCTTCATACTCTTGGATTACCTGCAAGTTTTCCTCAGAGCAGATAGAATGTACCTATAGGATGTAGCATCTGCAGTCTTAGGTCTATTTGAAAGCCTCTGTTGTTCAGTTCTGTGACAACTACAGTGATGCTTGAGATTTCAAAACGAACCGAAGATCTGAATATAACAAGTTTGTTTAAAGTCTAGTCTGGCCCTCCTACATAAACCACAAGACATGCACATGCTAACAATAACGTCTAGAAGTCTTAAAAAATAATGTATCGGGGTTTGTTTTTCCTCTTTGTGACAGTATATCAAACAACTTGGGTGTGACGAAAGACTCTGGAGCACGAGAGCAGACTGATATGACACAGAGGCATCCGATGAATCATTAAGCCAGATCTCCGCGAGTCATTTCACGCTTGCCGGGATAATTGACAGAATATCTCTTATCTGTCTTTCTAAAATAAATATCCTGACGAGAGCTCCCGGCTGGGGAATTTATCTGTCACACATGGCTGCTCTATCGTTTTTTTTTCTTTCTCCCAGACATACTCTCCCCATTCTGATCCGGTGTCAGCTTTCAACATTGTCCAAGAAGTTCACTTCTCTTTTTCTTTTTTTTCCATTCCAATTACTGCATGAATAGGCAGAGAAGAGCCATTAACAAATGAGACGTTATAAATGAACACGTGAAGCCAGCGACGAAAAAAAAAAAATAAAAATCAGAAAATGAAACAGGGGCACTTGCCTTATTGGTTGTTAGCAAGATAATGAATCTCCCAATTTCAATACATTTATTAAATATTAAACATCTGAAAATTATTAATTTCTACTATTATTCTTGCTTTTCATTTCTGTGCCATGTACTTCAGCCAAACCGATAAAAGCATCTGATGGCTTGGAAAATTTTAACTGAATAAAATGATTAATTAATATGTTAATATTGTGTATTACCTCAACACATTACCACAACCCCTAGGAGAATAACAGATAAATCAAGGATTAATCATTTTCTTATGAATATTAATGGGAAAGAAATCTTGCAGAGTGTTTGGGTTGTGTGTGTGTTTGTATGTGCTGTACGTTGGAGTGTGTCCCACCTGCATCGAAGCACCGTCCACTCGAGCTACATAAGCGAGTCGGTCCAAAACGGTCACCGTCACAGGAACTGCTACAAAAAAGCCGCTGACAAAAGCTCGGATGTACCTTCGCCCCAGTCCTGCTGTCTGAGCCATTACCTGCACAAGAGGGTCACTGCTTTATTAATAAGAAAACCCCCACGCTTTCCAGTCTCCGAGGACTACGTTGCACATTATTTTGCCTATGATTTAAGAAAAAAAATAATAAAATACTCTTATGACAGGGCTTATTTTGGCTTGAAGGTGGACAGTACAGCGCAGACCTATGTCACTCATTCAGTTATAATGATACCGTGCTGGAGAAACACTGAGAAACTGCAGGGGATGCCCACACATCTCTTCACTCACTTGGATTCAGTGTGGTGTTCACTGCAGCAAATTCCAGCTGGTTGAATTTGCAGATGCAGAAGCCAGGTATACAAGGGTCAACTATATGAGGATTTCAAAAAGCAATTACAGTGGAAGTTGAAGGAAAGAATGGCATCAAGTTCTGCTGATGGCTCCTAGGCACTTACGCAGTTTTAAATCTTTTTATGTTGAAATAAATAAAAACAATTATCAGAAAAAAAATAAAAACAGACTTGAAAGATATTTACAGACATTTTAAAGCCTTGCAGTGCTGACTGAAGACAGGAAAAACAGAACTAAAAACAGCCTACAGATAAAGATTCCTGAGAGATGACTGACTGCTGGTCTATAAAACATTGTTCTAGCGCAGTGTATTTGCATAATGATGAACTCTCTCAAACAGAAAACATGGGATTGAAGAGGTCCCCAAACACAACCCGAACCTGAGAGAACAAACCGCTTTAAACATTCTGTTTTCTTCTAGGGAAAGACGGGCTTGTGTGTGTGTGTGTGTGTATGCTGCATACTGTGGGGAAGAATAGACTTGCCAATTAAAGCTGTCCTCTGTTTTACTGCATGGCCTCTGGCTTACTGAAGCTTGACGCAACAAAACTAATTAAAAGGGTAAGTGAGGAGCAAGATTACCTAACTAACTGCTGATTACCTCCCTTTAACAACAGTAACATTAAGGCAATGGCCTTTTGAGAAAGGTCACTGCAGTCTGAAAGCTCCTGACAACACAGGCCTTCTGAAAGGACAATGTTGTAGCAAAGGTAGCACTGCTTAAACATTTTAATAACAAATCAGTTATTTTTAATCTTCCTTCAAATCTTATTAAAAAGTAAATATATTATTAATACACACTATTCAGAACCTGGTAATAATCAGCTCTCAGTAAACTGAATGAAGTTGTACTTTTCATTATTATTCACACATTCATTTTCTGTAACCACTTCATTCTGTTCATGGTCACGGTGGGTCCAGACCTTACCCGGAAACACGAGAAGAACGCACCATAGACGGGGCACCACTCCATCACAGGGCATTACACATTCACTCACAACTACGTGCACTTCTGAATAACCTACTGACATACCTAAATATTCCCTATTTGGCCTGAGGGACCAAACACCTCACAGACAGTGACCTGCGGCAAGGTTTGAACCCACAAACCCGGAGCTGTGTGTTTGGACAGCTTGCCCAATCTTATTTATGTGAATATGAAAATATAGCTTTCTTTATCCTTCAGGAAACCGAAGACTACCACACACACACACACGCACACACACACACACACACACGCACACACACACACACATTAGTCTGTGTGTAACAAAACTTTTACACTAATTCAGGAAAAATAACTGACACACAATCTGCGGCATTTTCATATTCAGCACCAAAACCTCTTCACATCCTGTTGGAAAACACACAATAAAACCCTTGATGTTGCCTTATGTTAACAGCAAGAAATGATGAAACTGCAATCAGCAGTGTAGACAACTTTCCATTTAGGTTCTTAATGCAATAATCAGAAACTAAAATACGATTGATCATCTCTATATACCATTCATTTTCAGTGTTGAGTGTGAAGCTGAATGAAGCCTGTGCAGGTCATTCTGAGGAGCTGTAATAAGAGTAACCGAAAAATGCTCTCTCCTGAGTACCTGACATGAATTTCCTCTAAAAACACTCGACTAATGATGGAAACATGAAGGCAACAGAGCGGAAAGCCAACTCAAGCGCATAAAACTAGGATGTCAAGACCATGTTGGCATTTTACAAATCATTTTAAAACAAAATCCATTAGGCAGAGTGACTCCAATTACAATAGGAGAGGAATAATCAGAACTTTTCAGAGAAGCTCTGAAGGTTTGTCCCACACCTTTGCTCTGAAGCAGTCTCCTGTGCCTCAGGCTAAAAGACTTCAGACTGGGCTCTAAAGAAGGCTGAAGAGTAAAGGGATGTCTGAAATGTGGGGGGAAAGTAAACCGCAGGGTGAATCAGAACTGAATCACTGAAAAAAAAAACGACAAAGATTTTTCTTTTCTGAGACATGAAGCGCAGGACACTGTCAAACAGAGTAAAACTAACACTGATATTTTTAATGTAGTTGAACCTATTCTATTAGAATATGCTTTTAGAGAGATATGGTTTGTGTACAAAGTTACACAGGGTCCTGCTGCTGTTAGTGGTGCAGTCTGGGAGATTTGTCTAATAATGAGGTCACATTTGATTGGTCAGAATTGGCCCAGCCTGCGGTTTAATTCTTAAAGAAACTTTCCAACACCCAGTGGAAAGCCTTCCCTTATTATTAGTGGTTGCTACTGCAGAAAAGGACAATAAGCAGATGTCCACAAGCTTTTGCCCCTTATGACTTTTAGCAATGACAAAACGTGATAGGTTATGCATTGTCCCCCCACCATCCCCCCAAACAAAAAAATAAATAAATAAATAGTGGGCCGCAAAATGTATTTGACAGAGCGATGTCCTGGAAGAAACACATCTGATCCCCTAGAGAACCTTTCAAAATGTTCCTAACAAACCACATGGAAGCCATATTGATCAGTAATCTAAAAGAGGTTCTCGTAAGACATAACTCCAGAGAGGCTTCTCTGGTACCATTATCTTTGAGAGTCTAGTTCTATAGTGATGGTGTACATTAAAGGTTCTGCCATTATTTATTACAGTTAAGAGTCTTCCACCTCCAAGCAGTGAGGAGTAGGCAAAAAGGAATTTTCTAGCAATAACCACTGCTAAATAAGCTGTGTTGATATATGAGTAACTCTGCCAAGTACCATCTGTCAGGGTGTTCTAACAGTAATCCCTTTCCAGAGCATACTGTGAAATCTTGCCACTTTACCCCAGAGCAACATGGGGGACTTTTTTCTATATTTCCTTAAATTATATATTTTTAATCTGCCCATGCTAATCAAACCATACACATTCACATCAGGCACCCACAATCTCAAAATGGAGGGCTGGACTGAAGCCCACCTTGGATGTTACAAATCTTGGAGGTGTGAGGCTAAAAACATTTACAGCTTTATTCTTGTAAATCTAGACATCTGTGCTGGTCAAAAGGCATGACAACAGCCTAAACTAGCAAAACCAGCATGGAACTCATGGACAGTAAATTTTGCTAGGAGCAAATGTGAGTGAATCGCCACCAAATAGCTTCATGTTAACTTGTGGTTGTACATTTGGCTGAGCTGCTCCTTTAAGAACATATGTAAAATTACCACAGCTCAGAAAATGAGATTTATTTAAAGGGCTAAAGATCGCAGGGTGGCAAGGGCCCAAATTTACAAACTTTAATTCCTCTACAGATGGAAACGTAACACACCACTGCTTCTGCCTGCAATCACGACAAATTAGACCCCGCTACACAGCTCAGTATGAAATGGTGCATGTTAGTATTACATGAAAGCAGAAACATGCCCTCTTATCCATGCTTGAGCTTCCAATGTGCTTTTGAAGCAGTTAAACATTAGCTGATCTACTACATGGAATTCCGTGACCTCCAGCATGCGACTGCAGCATCACTGTAACACAGTTTAACTGCAATGAATTTGACTGTATTAGTCATGGGTCATTCCATGTCCAATTGACTGAAGTCAGAGCCTCCACAACCACCCGCTATTCATTTGGAAGCCACTGTAGAATTGGCCACAACAATTAGGAGCTGTGTTTCAATATCTTCAGTAATAAATCGATAAACAGATCAATTTGCTGGGTTTTATAGCTAGAAGTGTTTATTTGATTGTAACTGTCAGAACACAATTTCCCAGTATCTGCTTACTTTATTTTTAAGATAAATAAACATCATGTACATTTTTCCTGAAATCTAAAATTATACAAACCACTTACACACTTCCCTCTCTTAATCTACAACAATCATCCCTGGTTCCAGTGGAAGCAGAGCAAGAAATCTCAGATTTTAAACATGTTTTGGCTGACTCACACCGCCTGGGGTAAGGGGGAAAAAAACCTTCCTTTGAAAAGGGAAACCAATAATTTTTTTCTAATTTGGGCATAATGAAATCCAAGTCTATGAGAGGGGTCTAAGGCAGTGGCTGATGCTCCACTCTGAGAACCATATGCAGTCAGGACTGCTCACAGTAGTGGGGTTAGGTACCAGACATCCAAACCATTTAATGGCATTAAAATAGGGTGACCAGACGTCCTCTTTTACCCGGACATGTCCTCTTTTTTAGACTTAAAAATATGTCTGGCCGGAATTTCACAAACGTCCGGGATTTAGTTTTTCTAGAGCTTACATAGAACTTCGAGAAGCATTTCGTTCACAAACTAGTCCCGCCCTCCCCTACTCTGATGGGTTCGCTTAAGGTTGTGAAGTAGCCTAAAATCTTCTGATTGGACGGTGTGACTGTAGAGCTACCGTTATTGGTCGATAACCTTCTCTGTAAACATTTAATTGGTCAGTCTGCACGTCAGTTGTCCTTGTTTACGTCAGGCAAAGCTCATGTACCTACCCTTATCTCGAGCAGCTATGCCGAAACGTTAATGTAAGTTCTTGGATGAATTAAAAAAGAAATTCCCATGTTTTGTGTAGCAAATAAAGGTGTAAAGGACCTAAGCATACAACAGCAGCGAGGGGCGAGACCTCATCACCCCGAGACGTGTCCTTTTTCATCTCAGATTCACCCTAATTAAAAGCTAGATCAAACGGCTGTTAGATGACACTGTTAAGAATATACTGGCACCTGTGATATTGTTTCACAGTAGTTTTAAGATAGATTGTGGCCTAAACAGTTTTTACTGTTCATTTGCGGTGGAGAGGTATATACAGGTGTATTGGGAAAAAATACCACCAAAGAAAATGTAATATATATTTTAGGCTACTATTACACCACACTATCTCATATTAAACTACACTGTTAGATAAAAACATGTACGCCATTTTTGGATAGGTAGTAAAATATATGAATATGAATCACCATCATCACCACTGTAACAAAACCTAAATCAGTAAATATCTCTACAGGACACCATTTGACAACAAAACAATCTGAAATACTGTATTTACATTTCAATTGTTGCATTATGAAGAAACTTTGAGAAATCTGGGTACTTCCACTTTAATGTGCTTTTCAGTATACGTAACTACAGACTAACTGAAGTGCACAGACCAGCAGAGGTGCACAGAAATACAAACTACACTACAAACATTACACCAGAACAGGCTCCACGAAGAACATTGAAAAGTCTGTGAATGTTATGTAACGTTACTCTTTCTCCAACTTTTTTTCTCCGCGGGATTACGTAGGTCTCGTGAGTGTCCGTTATTTAAATCCTGTTTTGCTTAAGCTGTGTTAGAGAGTTAACGTTAGCCAGACGCTAGTTTTCTTGTCTAACTATGCGTTGGGGTCCAGTTAAGCGCTCGCTTCACTAGTGTGAAGAAGAGTGACAGAAACACGGTGGAAAAGTGCACATTCTACATGAACATTGTGATGTTCTAGTGACATTTTCACGCTTGAGCTTTACCACTCTCCACACTCGACCCATTTCACTCACCTCCAGCGTGGGTACTCCGCCGAATACGTCACGCCTCCGTCAGAGCACCCGGGTCCTAAGGTCCTAACGCCGGTCTTTTCACAGCACACACAAAAAAACATCTGTTAGCTAATATTGGCTAATAGTGCACAGACCTTGTCCCAGTAGGTTGTTTTATATCGCGACAACCCGCGGCATCCAGAAGGATAAACAACAACAAAAAAAATATGTTAGAAGTAATGACTAGTAATAGAGAGTTATGTTTAGATTAACTGTAATATCATCTGCTAATGAGGAACTATCCTCTTCTCGTGACAAAGACCAGTTGTCTTGTGGCTTAATCGAGCAATAACATTCAGCGCCATAATCACTTCCTGCCCTCCAACTGCTGTTCATGAAGTGACCTGATATCATTTGAAAACAACATAATGGATGGATGGATATTGGTCTCCAGTGGAATGAATCCCTCTTCTGAGTGCACTTTTCGCTGTGCCACTGACATGTAAACAGCATTTAAAGACCCCTTTCAGGAAAACTATTTCCTATCTTAACTTTAACATGTCTTTGTGGCACTTTTTCACATACTAGTATTACCGTCATAGCTGAGCGTTTCCACTTTGAAACAGTATTTAAAGACAATATCAAACAGGTGAATTAATAAATAATAATAATATTTAATAAATTAATAATTAATAAATAATAAATCTATAACAAAAATCCTGTCAAATGAGGTGGGTTTTTCAAGCAGCAGGACAGTGAAAAGAGGTTAAGTGGCAGGAGTTAGTTGCAAAGATCCCTGCACATACTAACAAAGATGTAGTTATATTTATGCAAATTGTAAGCTTTTAGGATTATTTTTCTAAATATGTCATTCTGATGAACACAAATGAGATTACAATGGTTCAATGACCATCTACATTTTAAGTTATAGGCCTAGCTGACCTTAAACTTCTATATTTAAAAACATTATATCAAACCTCCTTTAGATTTTCAACTAAAAACAAAGCTCTGGAAATATTATAACTCTGTTTCTTAAAGTTGATTTGGGATTTGGTTTAATGCCAATACAGCCAAAAAAAAATACTATAATTCTTCAATATATATGTATAATATCTATATAATACTTATAGTAGATACATAAGGTGATATTACATAACCACACTAATTTAAAAGAAGACAAATGGGGTGATGTTTCCAAGCAGGCATTTACGTGTTTACCCCCCCTCACAGTGAACCCTGAATCTGGCCTTGAACATTAAAAATAACTAATCATATTACATGTGAAGGGGTCATATACTGCATGGCTAGGTCAGGTCCTGTTGTTGGATAATTCATTCTGGATCACAAACGCCATTCCACCTCATTCCAAATGTGTTGGAAAGTGTTGCATCATTCCAGAGAAGAGCGTTCCACGACTCCACAGCCTTATGCTTAGGGGCTTCATAACCCTCTATTCCACATTCAGCATTGGGCATGGTCACTTCAGGCTAGTGTGAGCATTGTTTTTTTTTATAATAGTTGCACAGTTAAATTAAATAAATTCACTAATTTATAATTGTATTTTGACATGGAAAAATATCTGTAACTGCTTATCCAGTTTAGGGTCGCGGTGTGTCCAGAGCCTACCTGGAATCATTGGGCGCAAGGCGGGAACACACCCTGGAGGTGTATTCACACACACTCACACATTCGGACACTTTTGAGTCACCAATCCACTTACCAACGTGTGTTTTTGGACTGTGGGAGGAAACCAGAGCACCCAGAGAAAACCCACGTGGACACAGGGAGAACACACCACACTCCTCACAGACAGTCACCTGGAGGAAACCCACGTAGACACAGGGAGAACACACCACACTCCTCACAGACACTCACCTGGAGCGGGACACGAACCCACAACCTCCAGGTCCCTGGAGCTCTGTGACTGTGACGCTACACTGTGATGCCACATCATGGAAAAATATTGTTGACAAATATGAATTAAAACCACAAACCAAAGCAGAATTAGTTGTAATCTTAAAACACCCTGTACATCAACCAATCTTTATTCATGGCTAATATTCAACATTTACAAATAAAAATTTTCATTGCAACATTCAAAGCTATGAACTGGTTACATTTTTCATATAAACACAGTTTGTACAAAATCTGTAACACAGGCTTCATGGAATACTTTTATCCCATTGCATGATATAAAGTACAACTTTACAGGTTCAAAAAATTGAACAAACCAACAAACAAACAAAGAAAAAAAGATAAAACCTAATCCATATAAAAGGTGAGACAAAGTGAGAGAGAGATAGAGCGATATACAAGAATACTAGTTGACTTTCTAAAACTGGTCACTAGGCAATCCATTAAACTTTATAAAATGTCATTGCCTAAAATGAGCAACTTTTTTTCAGAGCATAGGCATATGTGAACACAACTGCAACACTGTTAATTAAATAGTTCACACAAGCAAAGTACTAATGGCCACCATTTACAGATTCATTAGTTCCCATGCCCGACTTAATTCTACTGGGGACTGGAAATCGAATACTGACACATTCTCTCTAAAATTTTAAACTGTGCTTTTTCACAATATATTGATAAAGATTTTCATGATGTGAAATCATTTCAAACTGTGCAAAGTGAAGGTCTACACTAAATAATTTATAAACATGTTGTTATGGTGGAAATTCAAATGCAAATATATTGTTAATATGTATAATCACCAGAGAGTAGTTCAACAGGTTAGTACCTCATCTATTTTTCTGCTTACTCAGACTGAAATCAATTCACTCGAAAAGTTCAGTGTCCCAGGATTTTTAATGAGGGATATGAGTTAAAGACTGTTGGAAATTATAGCACATTTTTCTGAATGAAATGCTCTGGGCTAGCTGAGTGTTTTCTCTCGGTGACTAGAGGGGGTGAGGAGGGGATTAAATGATGATATGATGATATTACTGGTTAATATTATTTCTCCCCACCCACTGATGCATTGTGATGTAATCAAAGCTCAATACATTTTAGAGGCAAGCAAAAGTCATTACATTTTGACTGAAGTACACACAAGCTTAATTTTGTCTTTTAAATGAAATGATCTCATGAATGGGTTTTAATATAACCAGAGACATTAACTAACAAGGTGAAAATTCTGATTTCAGGTCGACAGAGGGATCAGCTAGCTTGGTCTAGTAGAAAGTAGATTAAAAATCCCTGTGTTAAAACGTACAAAGAATCAGAAATGTACAGTGTGATGTGTGTTAACTTCTAAAATGCATAAAAGATTATATATTTTCATGTACAGAGTACATTAGTAGCAGAAGCAATAATTCATTTTCCCTACATACATTTTGCTAAGCTCCAGAAGCATAGGTAACCCTTTGAGTAAGTAGAAAAAAATGTATTAAACATCAGCGATAATTAATTAAATCAAACCTGTGCAAAGTTCTGATTTTGCAGGTTGGCAGTGAAAGAGCTTATGCTGCTTCATAACAGGTTAGAATTTAGAAAGAATTTTTCCCTTGGGGACATTTTAAAACATAATAATAATAATAATAATAATAATCATAAATGCCTCTTCTAGGCTGGCACGGTAGACGGTGCAGCAATAATACATGGTAGTATATCTTTATTCAAGCCTGAAAGCAATGTCAGTTTGTCCTTGAAAGTCTTTTAGGAATGTCCTGTATTAAAAAGATAGAATAGGATTCGTGACCGGGACACACTTGATAATAAAAATCTAAATGTATACATTCAATAAGAAAATCACAGTCATAAATGAAAAAGACAAAAGTGTTACAAAAATGTACAGTTTTCTTAAAATTTTGTGTTGCCATGCATGGCCCCAATCTGAGGTGTTTTTGGCAGTCAGAACTCGTCTTTCACTTACAAAATCAGTTTTGTGCATGCCCACCTGAACACACAAGCCAAGACTTTAAGTTAAGCTCTACCCTTAGCCTAGTATGAGGCTGTCAATATTGTTTCTAGGAACCACGTTGATTATAGAACTTTTTAGAGACAGATGACCTAAATCTGCCTACAACAGAACAGCATACAGCATCTGACATCTCTGAAATCTGAATTAATAAAAGCCCATCTGAGGAAAACTTTTTTTGTGCTACGAACATCACACTTTTGAGGAAACTACACTGGTTAATATTGCTTGATGCTGTACATGCCTCATGCTATCATAAGTCTATGCCTCGGCACACTGTATTAAAAGCACATTATCAAGTACGAGCATTCACGCTTACACGTGAGTTAAGCTTCCCTATCTATTCTCACCCACAGAAATGCTAATACTGTTTTGTATCTTTGGCACAATACTCGGAGACCACACGATTTCATTACATGGCACAATTAACGGTCAGGCAGGTTCGGCAGATACAAGGCTACATTAGAAAGAAACACTAAGAAATAAATGTAGCACCTTTCAGCCATTCCAGAAAGTACAAAGCGGTTAAAACAAATCTGCAGGTCTAGCTGCATGTCGTTGTATATATAAGGCCTAAAAACTGTGCCGTCGCTTAGGGTGGATACTGTACAGGTGTGGGATTTGTACATCTATCAAAAATACCTTACTAGCTGTACGCCTGGGAACCTTGCTTTAAGTGGGATGTGGACCTGCCAGATCTAAAGACTGAACTGTAAACTATATGCCCTTTTTCATTAGAATTCTAATCTCTTCATGGCTATGCTTGTACATCAGTTTCACCAGCCAAGAATGTCTATTCATGGAAAATAAGTTGAGATTATGTAGCCCTGAGTCAATTCAAGTTCAGCCTGAAATAAAACAGATCAAGAGAACTTTTTACTGAATTTGAATTGAACCAGACCCAATTGAATGGCGTAAATAAAAAAGGCCATCCATTAAAAAATAATAAACATAAAAAAAAAACATAGCAGTACATCTGCGAACATAAGAAGCCTTTTCTCTTCTTCTTCTTCTTCATCATCTTTTTAGTTTACACACATGCCCACAAGACGACTGCCACCATGATAGAAACTGAAATAGAAACAGTTATATTCCATTTTTGGCTATACAAAAAAATAAAACTGCATCTATAAAAAGTTATCCTGCTTTACCCTCAAGTAACCCATGGTAAGAGTTTATAGTAGTTGTGTGAATTCCACTGCTGTTGGCCTTTAAAGTTCCAGGAATCTACAGCTGGGATACTTTCCTTGGCGTAAGTCTGTGTCTGGGCTCCGAGTGGATCCTCTGTGTGCGGTTGAGCTGGGGTTTGTTGGGCAGGTTGGGGTTATCTGCAGTGGGTGGGACGGAAAGGCTGTGGGGGAGGGGTGTGGCCCGGCGAGGGTTGTTACGTTCATACACGCTGTAAGGGGGCGGGGTTTTGCTGCCTCTCCGGACAGGGTTATCCGGCAGTGGGATGGCAGCAGGGGTCAAAGGGGGCTCGGTGGAGGGCAGCTCGATCCCACAGGTTTCAGACACGCTGCAGCGGCTCAGAGACGAGATCCCACTGCTGTAGCTGCCTGAGCGAGCCGGAGAGTGGGATGCCAGACTGCCCACAGGAAGGCCATCAGTGGGTGATGGGGTCAGTGGGGGAGCCGTGGTCTGCAGAGGGAATACGATGGTCATTACTACACAGGAATGGCAAAAGCTATACAAATTAACTTAAGAAAAAATAATAAGTGTGATACATATGTAAGCATGTGAGGATGTTATTGTACACTCAAGCTGCTTTTGAATGCATCACTGAAAGAGAAATGTTGACATGCATCCACCCTGACAGGATAGTTTGAAGCACCTATGTCTGCAGTCCCAAACTGTATATTGTATAGAAGGTCCAAAAGCATACTTAAAGACTCCTTGGGTATTTACATAAGCACATAGTGCATTCAAAATTGCAGAATAAAATTCTTTAATGATAAAATATACTTCAGCATGGTTACTGAAATGACTACTGGCAAAAAAAAAGTATGCATTAAGCATGGTGCTTTACATCAATAACAGTGAATAGAGCTGAGCAGCAGATTGATGCCTACCTTTTGAGGAGATCTTGCTGTTGGCATGGGAGACAGAGACCTGATGTTCTTCCCTAGAGTTGTTGTAGACACACATGCGCACGCACACACACACACAGGGATAACACCAAAGCGCATCACTCATCATGTAGAACTTATGTAATCTGATGTGTTTCAGGGTAACAGTGAACAGCCGTACCTGTCTCAGTGTGAGGGACATTGGCCTCGGGTCGTGGTAGACTAGTGTCTATCTGGAATGGAATCATTCTCTGTAAGTGAGAAAAAGAAACAGAAACAGATCATACCACATGTCACACACACTTCTGTGATACGTAGGTGAATTCCCCTGCCCGTGGCTGACCTGTGTAGGGTCCAGTGGGCTGGGGAACATGCCGCTGCACAGTCTATCTCTAGGGGACAGACACGAGTTCTCTCTGCTGTGTTTGTGTTTGTCCGACGGCAGTGGAGACGAGGACGGAAGAGTATCTAAAGATGAGGATCAGTATTAACAAAAAACAAGGAAATAACACCAGGGAAAAAAACATTATCTTGTTCATTTATCACACTGGGTTTTCAACAAAAAATCTAATATATTTCAAGATGACTGCATTAACAGGGTTTATTAAAGTATGATTTATAGCATTCAGGAGATGAGGTGATTTAACCAAGCAAATCAAAGCATGAAAACACCAGGGAAATAGAGTTTCAAACAAGAAGTAAAGAAAAACATCTATTTTGCTTTAATTCATTTATTTAAAAACATTAACCACTCTGCTACAATGCAATAAAAAGCCCACATCTGCATCAACAGTAACTAATAAAGTACTTTGAGCATGATAGTGCTGTGTGTAAAATATATGCTTTTGAAGACTACTGTCATGACTACTGAAATTAATCATATTTGTTTGGTTTTTTTGGGAGGCGGCACGGTGGTGCAGCAGATAGGTGTCGTAGTCACACAGCTCCAGGGACCTGGAGGTTGTGGGTTAAAGCCCCACTCCGGGTGACTGTCTGTGAGGAGTTTGGTGTGTTCTCCCTGTGTACGCATGGGTTTCCTCTGGGTGCTCCGGTTTCCTCCCATGGAAGCATGGGGGATTGGCAACTCAAAAGTCCATAGGTGTGAGTGTGTGTTGCCCTGTGAGGGACTGGCGCTCCCTCCAGGGTGTGTTCCTGCCTTGCGCCGAGTGATTCTGTGTAGGCTCCGGACCCACTGCGACCATGAACTGGAAAAGCGCTTAAAGACGATGAATGAAGAATGATTGAATGTTTTTTTTTTTTGAAGGTCTTGATTATCACTTCCATATTATCATCACAAGTCATCGAATATATTGAACATATTATTGCATTATATCTATACTGTGTAATCCTCGTTTACAGTGGAAATCAAAATATAAACACATCGCTCAGGTAAGTTGCAACACTGATGTAAAAACATGAGAGTTTATATCTGCCTGGCATTACAAAATCCAGACTGTAGCAAGTGGTATGAAAGAATAAACAGAGGGCTGACTGGTGTTCTCATGCTGAAGCCAAATCCAGAGCACTTCTCAGGAGCTGCCCACCTACACTCACTCACCTCTATTGCTTGAGGGCACTGAGCTGGTCACATTGTGAGAGCCCGAGTGGTTGGAGCTGAGGCTCGAGGTAGATGGACTCGGCTGTGGAGAGAAAGAGGCAGACATGATGAGAATGACAACACCAGCCTAATCAATATATCCCTCAAAGATAATCACCCTTCATACACCCTTTTATAAGACACAACAAGAATGTCAGAAGAAAAACTGAAAAGTTGTGGACATGTTCAGTGTGTACTGGTGGAATGGAGGCATAACTACTACAAAGCCACTGGAGCACACACCTGCATGTTAAAGACTTCATCCGAGCTCTCTGATTGGCCAGTGATGTTGCTGACGTCGTTGGAGGCCTGGGATGACAGTGAGGATGAAGAGTAGCGATTGACCGCAGGGTAACTGAGGGGACTGGCAAACCAAAAACAAACACACATCAAACTCATCAAACATTATCTGCCAAACAAATTAAGACGTTACTATCTAAATATAGAGTGATCAGCCTTAGAATATACTTAAAAATATATAGCACATAGTTGTTAGTGAAGTATTTTGAGTGGAAATGTTGCTATCCACTTTGTTGTTTCATTTGTTAGTGTGTTGCTTGTTTATCTTTGTGTCTCCTGCAAGAACTATGTAACTTGTCTGTGGAAGTGCTTATGGTATCGCTTTAAAGCCATTTAAAACGTTATTTGAACAAGAGGGCTATAGTTATGGAGTCTAGCATATCAACAGTGTATCAACCTGGACTCCTACAGATGGACCGAAAAGTCAAAGCAGTGTCATTACAATATTAATCAAATTTAGAGCTTTCACTGCCCTTGTAAATATATTATCATCTAAGCATTAAAGTCTCTTTTGGAATGGTCAGCTGAGTTCTTTGTAAAAGCACAGAACATGACATGAATGCTGAACACAGACCTGCGCCTTGCCACTATTCGTCCTCCCTCTGGACTAATAGCATTTGGCACAGGTGTCCTGCAGGTGCGAGGACTGCCGTTGGCAAAATGCAGTGGACTCACTCGCACATACGCTGGAAACTCTTGAGGCTGGCAAGAGGAACAGAAGGTATTATTGATCCAAAGTACAATAGTTGCTGGTTCTAAGCAAACCTCATATCTTATCAGTTATTCTTAAATATCAATGTAAGTTAATGTAAGATGATTTTACTTTAAGTGTTCTGAAAGTTCTGAAATGTAAATGGGGGTTTGTATTTTCAAATGCCACTTTATTTGAAACATCTTCCCTCTAGCCCCTTTTATTCTGTTGATAAATATATCTGCCAGTGTAATATACCTATAGTGTAGTTATATAAAAGGGTATCCATAAAAAGTGGGCACTGTGTGGACAATAAATGTGTAGCTAATAAAATAAATGGTCACTGTTCAGAAATTATTCGACGTGCCTGTATGCCCAAACTGGATCGCATCACATGAAACTGGTCGACCAGCTTTTTGTGGAGTGGACGCATGTCCTGTGGAACAAACTTCTCATGCACAGCCAAGCCGTACTCCAGAATATGTGCCTATGGAGAAGACATACATTTTTATCTTTAAAAACCACATAATCAAATCAAAAGCACACTTGGCTAAGCACGTTTCAGTATGGATTGGATTTTTTGCAGCAAACGTTACCTGCTCAAACATGAGCTCACGGAGACGTGTGATCTTATCTCCATCCTCAGGATGATTGGAAATGTAATCTTTCGCAAAGAAAGCCTGCAACAATACATACTCAGAAGTGAAAGCCTGCACTGTTAAACGACTGGCTTCCCCATAAAAAGCACATTTGTATATACATAGGTATAGTGGATATCAACATTTTGGCTCTATTGGGAAATCCATAAAAACCCATAAAACATAAAACCTCTCAAAACATATCCAGATCTTCATTAATGCTGAACCAGGTTTTCCATGTGGTTCAGAACACAGTATGAGTTAGTATACAAACAATAAAAATCATCAGATCATCACAGTGTGGCTGAAAAAAATGAGGGTAGCCATTTTAGACAACAGGAGTTCTAGATCCCCATAGACTCTATCTCTCATTCGGGTTTAAGTGCATCACACAGGAGTATGGACTAAAATATAGTCTCTGTTAACTCTATCACATCAGTCTAAGAAAGTTTCAAACAATATTGTGTTATTTATAAAATGCCACTGTGGTGGCAATATTCATTAAAATAGCTGCCCTCCACAAAATCAACAACTTCACAGTTATAACAAAGATGGGTGTGGGTTGAGTGGGTTGAGAAAGGTTTTATTGCTGTATTCATGGAAAAGACATAAATAGATTGTGCTAGTAAATGTAAGCTTTGTAGCTCTAGCAATAAACCCAAGAACAACATGGACACCAAAATACCTTGGCTCATAAATTTTACATGTAAGATTATTAACCATCATTCTCTCCGGTTTATTGCCAGTTCCTTGTTTTAGCTAGAACTCCCCCAATCACACAATGCCACCAAGCTGGAAGGGTGAAACAGACAATATGACAATATGAATCCACCCAGCACTTCTTTTAAAATCTCTGCTAATGCAACATTTTGGACAGCTTTGAGAGGAACAGTAGCTGCCATGTTCTGTTATATTAATTAACAAATGTTTAACGTGGCTAGCATGGTGATGTGACAGAGAAGAAGGCCACTCCTTCTCACCCAAAGAGAACAAGGTCAGGTCGCAACTGAATAAGGCCAATCTTTTGCCTATCCATTCCTTTAAAATCCATTTCCTGTCACAAGGGCACAAGGGCACAAGGGCAGATGACACAAGGGCATACAGAGATTATACACAGTAAATTCACCAGTGTTAAATCAACACTATTGGTGTTACATTAATACTGTTAGTGTAATAATTGAACACTTTCAGTGTTAAGTTAACACTAATAGTGTTGATTTAACACTGGTGAATTTACTGTGTAGGAACATAAAATACTCAATAAATATTACGATAAGAAACAATGACACAATTTGGAGGGTATAGTGTGATGTATTATTCAACAAAACACAGACATCATTTCAGCTCTAACATATGCCACTACGGTAGATCTGTAACTCTCTACTTTCTCGCAGTGCATGCTGGGCTTTCGGAGGACCCCTGCTGATAGCTCTTCCCTTTTAATTGCCTCTGTGGCAAAAACCGATATAAACCCAGTGTCTAACATGTGGTTGCCAGGCAACTGTCTAATACTCCTATAGCGTGAGCGGGTAAAGTATAGTCATTAAATATCCACTGCATGCCTTCTGCAGGCTTTGCCTACATACAGCACCCTCCTGTCCATCATCCATTTAGTAAGTGGAGTGCTTCAACAGCATAGAGATTTTTTGTCAGATAGGTTGAAAATAAACAACAGAACTGAATTGTTGTCTACATTCTGTATAACATTATGCTGTAAATGAGGTTCCTTAGCAGACAGCAGTGTAAATCATATGCTAAATTATAATTTACCAAGTCTAGACCAAGTCTACATACAGTGGATTATGTATAGTGGTCCTGGTGGTGCTACATGAATCCATGTTTATGGTTAACTAAATAATATTAAAGGATGGCACGATGGTGCAGCAGGTAGTGCCGCAGTCACACACCTCCAGGGACCTGGAGGTTGTAGGTTCGAGTCCCGCTCTGGGTGACTGTCTGTGAGGAATTTGGTGTGTTCTCCCTTTGTCCACGTGGGTTTCCTCCCATGGTCCAAAAACACACTTTGGTAGGTAGATTGGCGACTCAAAAGTGTCTGAGTGTGTATCACCCTGTGAAGGACTGGTGCCCCCTCCAGGGTGTGTTCCTGCCTTGCAGGATTCTGGGTAGGCTCCGGACCCACCACAACCCTGAACTGGATAAGCGGTTTTAGACAATGAATGAATGAATAAATAATATTAGAGGTGTAAAATGCTACCAGAATCAATTCTAATATAGCATAACAATATTTTACTTTATTCATTTTACTTTATTCACTGTCTGTAACCATTTATCCAGTTCAGGGTCACAGTGGGTCTGAAGCCTATCCAGAATCACTGGGCGCAAACAGGAACACAAACTGGAGGGGGCGCCAGTCCCCCAATTCACTCCTAACAATTCTCTTGTCTCAAAGGAAGTTTGTGCTAGACTTCACCCTCCCATTTAGTAACACAATGGAGTTGGAAGAATCCTAGCTAATGGATGGAACTGGGGTGTTAAACTTTGTTTTTCCCTGACACTTTGTTTCGCTTTAATGTAAAGCTATACTAGTGTAGCAGCATAACTAAATGACAGTAAATGGATAAATATAATATGTTAGCTTTTCCTTTTCCCTCATTAAGTGTGCAAGTAAATAGCACGTATGAATGGTACCTCCTGGTAGCGTGCAAGCCCCCCGTTTACGGCAGCGTCGATGACTCCGTTCAGGCACATGGTGAGCGGGTTGATGTTCTGCATCTGCCGCATCTGGCACTGAGCGATCAGAGTGCGCAGCTGCAGAGTCTTGTTCTCGATCACCTCGCTGGCGTTCTCCAGAGGACTCATCTCCACCTGCAGAGCATACACAGATCACCCACGGCCCGCTACGCTTACACGAACACACCTCATTAATAACCAACACACTGTAGAAGAGATTACTGCAGACTGTGTGCAGAAGTAAGCAAGAGTTTCATGAATATCCACTCAGGAAAACAGCATAGTAGTGCTCAGAAATAGATACTACGCACACAGATTAAGGTCTTGAAAGAATAAAGCCAGAATTTTAAAACAAAGAATTATTACTGTATTTGTTGCTTCATATATCATATTTATATCACTGGAAAAAAGTATTCTAACACCAAATTATAACTTATATACAGAATAAAAAATAGATACTATGTAAATATAAAACTTTTATGATTATTCAGACCATTCAGGTTATTTATTATACAGATATGACACAGTGTAAATGACAGCTAGCATTTCCAAAACATGTAGTCTAAAAAGAAATGAAGCAGTTACTTCTTTGTTTAAGGGCTAATCTGTACCCAGTGAACCCAGTCCTTATCTCTATATGTTATACTCTAGTGTCGAACGTTGACATGTTTGAAATATTTATGCTACAGGGTTACTTTCAAAACTGTGGGTGATCTACAGAAAAGCCAGAGTTATGCTGAGCTCTCACCAGCTCCCGTTTCTCCACTTCGAACCAGCGAGAGATGCCTGGAAGACTCTGAGCCAAGCTCAGCGTAGTCCTCTCCACCCACAGACTCTGCATCCACACACATACACACACACACACGGTGTTGTCTCAGTATTTTATGACTGCATTACACATACTTTTAATTATTTTGTGGAAATGTACCCTTACCTTAACCATAACCCTTACCTTGACATTGTCTTCACCTAAAAATGTAATGTTTGACATTATGGGGACACGATGTTTGTCCCCATAAATAAGCCAAGATTTTGGTCCCCAAAATGTGATATATATCTGGATTACACTATACACACAATCTCAGTATCCTCTAAATGCAGGATCATTATTGTACAGAAAGCAAAAACCTTAACACATTTAACGGGAACAGACCCATTCCATGGTGTGTGTGCAATATCTCAGCTAAATGTGAGTTGACAGTACAAGGCCTTGTCCTGCTGTGTGTTTAGAAGCTGAGAGGCGGGCGGGTGGTCTCTAGGGGACAGGGAAAATGCTGAGGCCCACTTCTCAGTGTTTGGGTTGAGTCTGAGGCTAACAGAGCCTTTTGTGGATGTGACGGATCAAACCTAAACCCCCGCATTGTTTAATTAGCCTCAAAAGAAGCGGCTGGAAGTGGAAGAGTGGAGCCCAGAGCTCACCTGAGTGAACCAGCACACACAAGCGAGACTGAAGCAGCACAGGAGTAGAGTAGCATAGAGAGAAAAAGCCTATACTGGATATTTTCCTGACTGTTAGAGACACTCCAGCCAAAAATAAATTTTTATAACATCTCTAATTTTAACCATCAATGTAAACATGCCTACTCACCTCCTACAGAGGAGCAGCAGGAGCCTTAAGAATGTGATATTCTATTTAAAGTCTAGAAAAACACCCATCTAAAGATTTATCTAGAAGGTAGGAGGACCTTTTGAAATGGACCGTAGCTTTAGGGTGGATTTTTGGGGGTGGACTGTTTAGAAATAGTCTTTTTGTTCAGGTAGCTGATGACCACAGAAGGCAGGCAGATAGCAAATATTACTACCAGGAAACCATAACATTAGTAATGATAATCTCATTATGATGCTTGAGAAAGAATATTTCTCAGAAAATAAAAAGGAGTAGCCAACTCCTAGATACAAATTTACAACAAGCTAAAAGCTAAAGTTAGCTAGGTAGCTAGCAATACATATCCTTTGGTGGTTTTGCTTTGTCTGAAAGGATAAAATACATGTTTCTAGTGTCTATTTTGGGATGAACATAGACTAAATCACTATTTTTGTGCACTGCCTGTGATGAGTTTTATAAAAATGCTAACTTGGTTGTAATATATATACATAAAACTGTGGCCCAGGCAGCAGTCAAGATTGGTTGACACCACAGGGATACTCACAACTGTATGAAGTATATACCTAATGCGTGCTGTGAATTCTAGTGAGAAAATGCCGTTGAATTAATAAATAGGATCAATAATAAATCAAGAATTCTGTCAAATCGGTAACACTAAGTGTTCAGAGCACGCTACAGCATGACAAGTAACATAATAAACACTACTTTTAGAATACATTTTCATCAGCATCCAGAAGAACCATACCTTTTGAAGGTGGTACAATTAAAGTTACAGCTTAGTAGTGTATCAGTGACGTGAGCTCACCTTAAACTCATTTTCTTTATCCTTGGTGCCCTTGTGGAAGGGTCTGTCATAACGGAACCTCCAGATGTGATTCACTTTGTAGAAGCTTTTAATGTTGTTTGGGACACCATCCCTCTGCAGGACATCCTGGTTATCAGGGACAGGACTGACTGCATAGATCTGCAGATCTGAGATGGTTCCAGTTAAGAACAACACAGTTGTTCTCTCACCCTCTCTCTCTCTCTCTCTCACACACACACACACACCTATCCCATTAATATGACTGCAAAATGATGTTATCCACCTAGAAACCTAGGGAAGAGGTTTACTACAGTGTAAAGAGTTTCCAAAGACTTTCCTGTGGTAGAAGTTTCTTGCTCTCAGAAAGTCATGTAGGACCCATGAGACTCTTGTTTCTGAGATGAAAGAATCTTCTAAAGTCTGAAATTAAAAGAAGTGAAAGCGCCTGACTGCAGTGTGCTCAGAGCCTGTCTGAGGTGCTGATCTGATAATGAACTGTCCTCCTGGCAGTGTCCCAGTATTTCCCTCAGTCTAATACATCTTCGGTTTAAAACTATTAAACTACTGGCTAGAACTGAAAGTATATGACATTTGATGTATACAAAGATTTTTGGACACTGTATGACATAAAATGTATCATGGATTGTAACACTTCACTGTAGGTCATCACTCTTACAGTTAAGAGGTAACACAAGGAACCAGGAGCAAAACACAAGCACATGGCAAAATAAACAGACAAAAACAGAGCAGGGCAGAACATGCCACTACTGTAGTATCTGTATGTCATGACTTAACCAGACCCTGAAAAGCATTATGACAACTTATGCTTGTAAAAATAAACTTTATTACATGTCATTCGTCATGAAATATTCACACAATGTGAAGGACAGCTGCTGTATTCAAATGATGCAGTAAATTAAAAACGTTCTGTTTATTTTGCCATGTGCTTGTGTTTTGATTCTGGTTCTCTTAGCCACGCCCTACACCTGTGAGCTATTGTTGGCCATGTGACAGAGTTCACAGTTTAAAAGCCCTATGTCTTCATCTTGAGGTTGTCAGTCACTGAAGGTTTGTAATAGTGGTGTCATGACTGTATGGTTCCTCTGTGTTTTGTATCTTTAAAGGTACACTGTAAAGATTCTGAGCTCTCCCTATAGTTGCAGCATGTAATTAACTTTTACAAGAATGTCCTAATATCCAGGGTGTTGTGTGTGTGTGTGCCTGTGTGATGGGGATGGGGGGGGGGGCAACAACAGAGCTTTGAAGCTGTAATTTTAAGGTAAAAATACTACCTAGTGTTCCTTTAATGCTTGTCTTTACTTCTGTGGTTTACTAAACCATATTTGCACCTGCATCCTGTCTCCTCATCGTTCACCTCATCACAAGTGGTCATCCTGGAAAATGGGGATGTGAGCACTCTAATTGTATATGATGTATACATAGACAGGAACTCAAGAGACTGGTGTAATCCTTGCTTGATGGGATTGATGCTGTGCTGTTCTTAAGACATGGGGGCGTGTAACCAAGTATTAGGACACTCTCTGACTGGTGTAATCCGTACCTGACAGAATTGGCACATTTATTACAGTATTGGAGAACAAATAATGCATCTGAGTGTTTTTTTCTTCCCAGTGAGCTAATTTTATAGGCATCAATGCTGTTATTTACTGAAGTAGTGTATGTGGAGGATACACTGGGCTTCGGCCTGCAGGATGGTCTGGTCCGGCTGGTTGGCATGCTGCATGGCGATGGCATGAGGAAACTCACTTAGCATCCTCTGCTGAAAGGCTTCCAGCCGCTCGTAATCATTTCCCCGACAAACAAACTCCTTATTCTGCACCACACATATACACACACACGCACACACAAGTGAAACTGAGTAGCCTGAATAATGGCTGAAGCTCCAGGGATGAGTAATTCACACATCAGTGGAGGAGCACTGCTTGGTGCACTGCACCACCTACAGGACTAAAACTGAAACAATCAGAATATGACTTCATACACACGAGCTTGAAAACCACTTCATCCAATATTTCTCCTAGAATCACAGGTATTACAGGGTGTTTGTCCCCTTTGCTGGAGAAACAGCTTCTACTCGTTTGAGGCGAAGAAATAACAATAGAAACTGGAACATTACTCTGAGGATTTGATGGCAACCATTAATATGGTAAACGTTGGTGCACCTAGCCTCTGAATTTACTAACACTTAGCTGGTGTCCACATGCAAATGAGATGAATATAGACATGACAGCCACTGGCAGTCTTTGCTTCACTGTGTATTTACCCGTAAAAAGAAGGGGAACTTCTTGCCGTAGAAGCCGATCCGAAAGAACTCAGGCTCTAGCCTCTGCTGGTTCATTATCTTATCGTAGAGGGATGCCTCCATCAGCTAGAGAGCAACACAAATGAAACACTCCGTTAAACCTAATGCAACGGTAAAGGGAAACAGCTCTAAGGGTGAAGAATCACTGCCAGTCTGTGTGGTGATCTGCAGCAATCTGCCAGATGAGATTTAGCCTTAAACATCATAATCCACCAGTTTCAAATGTAAATGAATGAACACACACCATGGTCCATTAGAGCTGTGATTGATCCTCAGTGTTTAGGTTTTCATTAGAGAGTCAATGCAGTGTTACCTGCAGCATCCGTAAATACAGACTACAGAAGAGATGTCCAAGTGAGCAAACAACACAATCCTATTAAGGCTTTTATTAGAAGAACGAACCGTAATGTGAAAAGGCAGAGATAAGAGAGGGAGGAGGGAGGGATGAAGGAGAGGAGAGCGAGAAGAATACAGAGAGAAGCAGAATAAGAAAGAGAAAGTGAATGTTAGCAAGTCTTTAAATGAGCTTCCGTGCCCCTCTGACTACTGCAATAATCCTATTAAAGCTTCAAAGAAAACTGCAAAATGGAACACTTTCATATAAGAACTTCACAATAACACAATCAGAAAATCCAACAGGACCAAATCCGCCGCGGCACGCACTTGAGGAAACGTGAAGAGGACTCACTCTCATTTTGCTGAGGTTCCTGTAGTCATAGTAAGCCTCGTACTGATTCGCCAGCTCTCGACACAGTATAATACAGTTCTCCCAGCACTGCAACACAGAACACATTGTCAGCTGTTGTTATGGCTATTAAAGCAGTGAGTCTCAGATCAGCACCAGAATAATCCGGGAGTCCAGTCCAGGGGTGTAGGCTGCAACTATAACCAGTTATTTTTAGCACATAGAGAAAGTCTACACTGACAAAACAGCCTGTCTGTGGTAAAATGTGCTTTATCAGACCTATGATTGAGACCACTACTGACTAGTGTTAGACCATTGCAGTCCTCTCCTCCCAGCGAAGAAGTAAGAATTATATACTATTTGTGTACGTTTCAAAACAACTAAAAAATATCCACATTTCTTTTTCTTTTGGGGAAGGGGGGGCACGCCAGCTTACACAGGAAGACAAACCCCCACCCCCTACCCCCCACCAAGCCTGTCTATATGCAAAAGTTTGGACACATCTGCTCAAATGAGAAGTTTTGTTGATTTTTCTAAGTAAAGTAATTTAACACGTTCCATTTTTCTATTTATTTAACATTTTTTTTATATATGTTCAATTGAACAAGGAATGAGCAGTATGTGTGTTTACTGCAGAGAGTTTATATTTAAGTAAATCAGTAATTTAAATAAACATGTCTCCATTTAACTCCACAACTGCAGGGTTGGAGTCATTTGCATACGTGAACCTGTGCCGCAAGAGGTAATACATCACAGCATTCAGTAGAATGAGCCTATCCATCAAAGTGTTAATAAGAAGTTCTAAAAACAGTAAGACCTAGAGGGAAATGGGAGTCAGAAGAAAGAAAGAGAACGCGAGAGCAGAGGGCACTTAATATCATTATATATTATCACTTACACTTATCACTTACATATAATACGTAAACAAATGTGTTAAAAAGTTCAAAGGATTCCACAAAGATAAAAATGTTGGATTAACGCAGGTCCTTCTGTGACCCTGTCAAATTAACTGTTTATCAACATGGATTAATTTATTGTATATGATAATAATAATATTGCAGTATAATTGTAATATTAGCAAAATGTAATTCCAAATTCTTATTTCCAAACTAGAAGGAGACAGAGGGAAAGAGAGTGAGAGAGTGTGTGAGTGAATGAATGAGAGAAAAATAGAGAGAGAGCAAGACAGTGTACTGACTTTGCCTCTGTCGAAGTTGTGGATGATAGTGAGGTGGAGACACTCTTTCCTCTGCCACTCGCTCTGCATGGGGTAGGTCAGGAACTCCCTCAGTGGACGCTCTGTCCACTCCAGCAGCTCATCATACAGCAGCAGAGTGTAGGCTGCCTCTGACACACACACACACACACACACACAGTCAGTTGTACTGTTGTAGCAGTTACATACAGTTGCATCATTTCTTAAACCAGCTCTAGAATAATCACATACCCAAACCCACACTCACATATACACACACAACTACATTACACACAATATTACACATGTCTTATTATCATACAAAGTAAAACCCAGCACAGCTCACCAGCTCTTGACAGTGTTTCCACAAGGCAAATTAAAAGTCACTACAAACAACGAACCGACAGACATATATTCTTTAAATTCTTACTCCTCTAAACTTATATGTGGCCTACAGAGATACACTATGAGTCTGAATGTTTGTAGACACTTCTTTAAGTTGCATCCATTGTGCATACAGATTTTCAACTGTACATAATCCCTATAGTGGAGCATAAAACACAAGCAATGGGGCATGCTGGAGCTACAGTTATAACTGTGAATGACATGTGTTGGCCTGAGATATTTTGTGGTTTAGATCTAATCATTCAGTATTAGTACCTGCCTTCCTGAATGCAATCAAATCCTCACAGCTATTTTCTGAAATGTAGTGTAAAGCCTGTCTAGGAGAATCAAAGAGGTTAAAATAGTAAAAGGGAAAAGCAGTGAGACCGAGTGGGTACCTGTGAAGTTCTGGGCCTTCAGATGGAGCTCATAGAGTTTGTGGATGTAGCGGATGTACATCTCCTCTTTATTCAGCTCTGTTTTGTAGAAGTTCTGAACACAGCAGAAAGTAAGGCAGCAGCGATATGGCAAATGACTCATCTGTCCTCAAGTGCAAAACTTTAAGCCTTTTATTTGTGTACTGTATTTTTTTTACCAGCAGGTTGACAGTGCAGCTCATTTTTTTTCCATCCACTTCTCCAATTTTCATACAGTCCCTAGAAAAAAGAATGAGCAAGAGAGACAGGAATAAGACAAAGAGAAAGTGGGAATAAGAGAAATGAGACACAATTCCATAGTTAGACACAATTCTCTAACAATTTGTAATGGATTTTGCTCTTTATGCACTTTTATTAAGCTTGTAAGCTTGTGTGTGTGTTTGTATGTGTGTGTGCGTGTGTGTAGTACATTTACTACCTGTAATCCAGTAGTCTTTCCATAAGGCGTGTAACCGTTGCGATGTGTGAGACTCCACTCTCTCTCCAGGTCTCTCTCTCAATCTTCTTCAACAAACTAAAACACACACACACACCCAGAGAGTCATTAGTACGGATGGGCAGTATATTATGTTTACTGCATCAAACTTGATACACTTTTATCAGAGAACCATGGATATCATCAGAACTCAAAGAACACAGAGCAACTACATACATTATTACAAACAGCACAAACAGTCCTTAAGCAGACATTTAATGATTTAGTGTGTGGCGGTGTGTTTTTGTTGTTATTTCACACAATGGATGAATCCATGCCGTCTATTTAACACCACTGCACAGCTTCACATACTTGGAGGAGAATGACAACTGCCCAGATCTGTCTTGTCAGCTCACAGATGCCTGTAATGGCTAGCATGATTCTAATTGAAGGGGGAGAGGAAGAGCCACTGTACTCAGGCCAAGTGTGCTCTCTTAGATTCTTGGTCTTGAATGGCTGAGAAATCACAGGAAACCAACCCTGGATCTACTTGTACCTGGTGCATGTTTGTCTGAATACTCTGATATACTTTTTCTCAGTAAAATGTCTTTAGGTATCATGATGTGATATTTCTGGTATATCTCCCACAGGATGTGAACAATCCTGAAGCTTGTGGATGTGTAAAACAACAGTGAATCATAAACCTCCATAGACCATGTCTGAGTAATTAATGACTCACACTAATAGAATATATAGAATAGAAGATATGATGCAGATTTTATGGTAAGCCTCTCCAGGCCTGCTCTAAATGTGTAAATAACAACAGCTCAAAGCCATTATCTATTATCTTCAGTTGGTATGTGGTGCATCTTACCTTGGGTATGGGCCAAACAGGGGGATTCTAATCCATAAAGCATGAACAAAAAATAAACATGGGTTTAGTACATTATAGTGTTACATTTTTAGGTCTGTTCATTAACATATACACAATATAAAGGGGTATTAAACACATATATATAAATAATTATTAATATATCAAGATAAAAAGTCTATTAGAATGGTCTGAAAGTGAAATGTTCTGTTGAGAATATGTTCATTTTGTGTTTTAGCCTAATGTACAATTTATAAAATGAAGTTTATAGAGTGGAGGTAAAAGGTATGAATTAAAAGAATAATATTATAAAAACATTACAAATAATAACTCATTTTTTAATAAGCAGGTCATATACAGGGGTTGGACAATGAAAGTGAAACACCTGGTTTTAGACCACAGTAATTTATTAGTATGGTGTAGGGCCTCCTTTTGCGGCCAATACAGCGTCAATTCGTCTTGGGAATGACATATACAAGTCCTGCACAGTGGTCGGAGGGATTTTAAGCCATTCTTCTTGCAGGATAGTGGCCAGGTCACTACGTGATGCTGGTGGAGGAAAACATTTCCTGACTCGCTCCTCCAAAACACCCCAAAGTGGCTCAATAATATTTAGATCTGGTGACTGTGCAGGCCATGGGAGATGTTCAACTTCACTTTCATGTTCATCAGACCAATCTTTCACCAGTCTTGCTATGTGTATTGGTGCATTGTCGTCCTGATACAGAGGAACCATTGGATGCACATTGTCTTACTGGTGCAATGTGCAATTAATGAAGATTGGCCACCAGGCTGCTCCAATTTAGCCATGAAACCTCCCACACTACAATGACAGGTGTTCCACTTTCATTGTCTAACCCCTGTACGTTCAAGATCAAACCACTGTAAAGAAAGCGATTATGAATTTATGTTGATTTTACCTTTAACATATGGATACATATTCTACACATTACAGCCACTGCTCATACTTTCATCTGTACACTTCATAGAAACACTCACATGTTGTTGAATAGTTCTTTGTAGGTCTCGTCTCCTTTACCTTCTGACATCAGACTCTCCAGTTTATCAATCAGCTTTGCCTCCACCTGGACCCCAAGAGAACAGTACACAACTCAGTGGTGCTACTGCACTGAAAAATCATACTTTACCCCCAATTTGTGTGAAAAATGGCAAGTACAAGACATAATCCTTAAGAATATTGATGGCACCCATAAGTATATATAAGTAGGTGTTAATGAACAGTGGCATATTTCTCCTGGCAAAAGTGGATAGCAAATGTAACTTTATGCTCAGTTAAACATTTACATTTAATTCCTACATTTAATGCCACTCTATTGTGTTGGATCAGCACCTGGGCTCCTTTAGTGTTGCTGACACCTGTCAGCAATTTTCTAGCCATAGAGTTAAATTTAGATTCAAAGCAGAATAACTTCTCCAGTGCTGCAGTTCACTGATTCTTTTATTTACTCAATGTTTGAGTAGATTCACTTAGCTAGATGTGGTTTTAGGCTACTCGACCCACCTCTGTGAGCACTGTAGGCCATTAGTATACACTGTACCATCAAAGACTTCTTTGGGATTCTGAAATCATCAGTTAGTGTTAAGACATTTGAAGAAATGTGTGGGAAGTTATGTCAGAGACTAGTCATCACCTGTTTGAAGTTGCCACTGCGGCGTTCCTCACTGTCCATCATATCATGGAAAACGGGGATGAGGACGTTCCTCAGGTCTGGCTGTGGCACCAGAGTGACCTCCAGGAAGGGACCAATCAGGGAAGGGATCAGATTCATTTTGTAATCTCCTAAAGAGCCAACAGCGTACCGGTCAGGATCTGTTTTCCTGTATTACAAACTACATAACTAATTTTATTGTCTTATAGTAGTTAATACATAATAAATTTTATGATCAAAATTTTATGATGTGTCTGTGTGTGATAATACAGTTATAAATGCTAGTTACTGTGAAAAATATTTCATTCTGACTCTCACCCAGACTCTGCCACATGCTGAAGATCTCACAGCCGATCATTACTCTCATGTCTCCATACCTTCGCAACAATGAAAACAGGAATGAGCTGACAGTTACAAAGGCTGAGATACACTCTTTTGTTTTATGTAATTCATTTTAAAAGCAAAATGCACCACATTTGTAATAAGAGCTTATATAGAGCCCAACAGATTAAAGATTCTTGAAATCAATGCTAACAAGACCACAACCCTTAAGATGAGCCCAGGTCTGCTTATTAAATAGAGAGACAATGCGAAACTCCTCACTTTTCAAGCACTTTCTTCCTTTTGGACGGAGGGAACATCTCAAGCTGGAGGCAGGGCTGGATGATGAATATTATTGATAGATAAAAATAGGACTCCCACACCTGAAAGAGAAAAGAAAAGGCTTATTTTTTATACATATCTGTATAATATTACACAGTCATGGTCCATACGGCAGACATGAAAAGGCTGGACGGCAGAGATCTTCTTCATGCACTTTCACAATCTTTTTAATAAACCAAATATATTTTAAAATAATATCTTTTTATAAAACGGTAAAATGTCTTTTTCATTTTGGCCATTCTGGGTTGTTCAAGTAGGATAATAAAGTCTGAAAAGAAATCAGACTCAGTCACAAAGACAGAAGTGTGTCCCTAGCCACCATTTATTGACAGAAGCCTGGCTTCAGAAAAAAGAGGAATAAACAGAAAGAGAGCGCCGAACAGCACCCATTAAAGAAAAAATGAGACCAACATGTAAAATAAGGGTGAAATACAAATGCACGTTCACAGGCACACCACAGACACATAATTGCAATGTTCTCATACCTTGAAGTCAAATTTCTCATTAAGGAAGTAGGTGCGCAGTGTGTCAGAGAGATAGAGGACCGTGGTGATGATCACACTACAAACAAATGGGAATAACAATACAATCAGTGCACTCTGCAGTCTGCAAATTACAGCTCGATAAAACAACGTATGCCAACCCTTCTCCCAAAACTCCTTTTAGCAACTTGCATTAGTTCCTCCATACCTGATTCACATGTGGCTTTTTACCAAGAGCCGAACTGAAATCCACTACACTCTGCTGTGCTCAGGTCCTCAAGGACTGAAATTTAAGAATCGTGTGTAACAGCCTGATAAACTTACTTGTTAGTGACCAATCTCATGACTGTCCAGTCTTTAGGAAACATGTCTGGCCGGATAAGGATTCTAAAGACAGTGAACAGCTGCAGCAGAAAGTTCTGGAAAAAGAGAATCAGGGAAGTATTAGTTTCAAAGCATTTCCTTGTTGCTGTGGTAGATGCAATTGAAACACAATCCTGTATAGAGTCATGGGATCGCTTTCACCAACTGTGAGCAGACATAGTTTAATATGCAAATGTGTATATTTCATGTAAGCATTTCTTTATTCATCAAAAGAAACCATTAGAAATGTATTGGCTAGGAATAAACAAGCCAGTCCATACAGAACTTGTCCTCCACAGCTCCAGCTCTTGCATCACCGTCTCCATCTGTGTGCCTCCACATTTATCCCCCTCTGTTTGGGTGTATTTGAGGTCTTGCCAGTATCTCTCAAGTCTTTGCTTTCATTTTCCTAGTGGTGTTTCTTGTTGCCCCAGGTTTGTCTTTATTATTTTATTCTCCTGGTTTGTTCATGTTTTGTGTTCATTGCCTGAGTCATCGTATTGATTACTTTGCTTATGTTTTGAACCCTCCCTCCCCAGCAATCATGAACTCTGGAAAAACCCTTTAAGGTTATCGCTAGTCTTTAATGTTCCTGCTCTGGCCATGCCCTTGATTTGCTTGTTTTTTGTGACAATGATCTCACGTTTTTGATGTTTTCTTACTCCTCATGTTCTCCAACACTTTTCCTGTAGCTCCACCCTGTAATAGTTTCCAATTGGTTCTTATGTATGCAGTATACTACTTTCTTTATCTTGTGTTGCATGGCATCATTTCATAAAGCCATTTAGCTCTAGTTTGTTATGTATTTGTTTTTATTTTAGTTTTCTAGGCCAGCGTGCTCAGCTAGCTCTGGTTTTCCTGTTGTGTTGTGTTCTTTGAATTCCTATGCTTTCCTGTGTTATGGATTTGAATGACAGTCCTGACCCACACTTGCATCCAGCACAAACCTCACCTTTATAACACATACAAAGCCACCTGGAGCTTTATTTTACATTAATGAGACAGACATCGAGGAACAGAGCACTACAAATTGGACAAGATGTAATATTTGTCATTCAGTAGAACTGTGTATTTACACCTGATTAACACCAGGAGGTACTTACACACAGATTTAGAACGTGCTGTGCATGCTGTGATAAATAAGGGCCCTTGTTTGGTTGGACTGTGTCAGTGGGGATTCAGTAAACTTACTGCCAGTTCTTCTTTACTGGGGAATCGGCTCAGGAGCTGCTGGTAGTCCTTATCACTCAGCTGCCTCAGGAGAGTGAGCAAACAGGCCACAAACTCACCCTACACACACACACACACAAATACAAAAATACTGTGGAAACAGTCCTGGATAAAGACAAACGTCCCAGGACACTGGGACAATGCTACAACATAATGGTGACAAATGGCGCCACTGGAGTCAGATAAACCCCTAAATAACAATAACTGCCCCAAATATTCATTGTGCATTCTTGTAATGTCTATGAGGTAGGTTTATTGGCGAGTTATGTATCGTTAAGCTACAATCAAGGTACATCTCATGTTTTGAAAGATATCGGATCACTGAGTGACTCATGTTACTAAAGTGCTTGTAAACTGGCTTTACTGATTATTGGAAAATGTATGAGTTTATTCTCTGGGCTAAGTGAGTGTGAGGTGTGGTGTGTAAGGTCACTCACAGTGACGTCCTGATACTGCAGACGCAGCGAGGTAGCCGCAGGCTGGGGTCGATTAGTGACCTCCAGAATAGTCCTCAGTAACTCTCCAGAAAGGCTGTCCATTATTACATTCACTTCTTCAGATGCAACACATTCCTGACATTCACATACAAAATAACACAGAACTTTTCTGGATACATCCTTTCAGGACAGATTAAAACATAACATACTTTATATAATCTCATTAGAAAAGCAATGTGAATGGCGTGCTGTGTAGCAGTCACACATGGTGGTCCAGAACTAACTGATAAATAAAAATGTTAACAAATAATGTCATTAGTTATTGTGCACACAAATTATAATCAGAATTGACCACACACACACACACACACACACACACACACACACACACACACACACACACACATTCAACACTGTAGAATAAGGGTCAAAATCTTCAATGTCCATAATCCTTTGGGGATGTGAAAACAGCCAATCTGAACAGGGCTGTTTAGACATGTGGAGGATGTTGCTGTTTTGTTTGATCCTTGTGCTATTTTGACCAAAGCATATCACAGATGTTCAGTTAAAACCCGGGTGGGGGGCACTGGGTTAACAATTCATATTTAAAAGTATCTCTCCATACAGTAACAGTAAACTGAGGTAAAATCTAACTTTTGTGGATGGAACACTCACAGTGTTTGGGTCCCTGTGGACCAGGGAGAGCATGCTGGTGAGGATATTGGCACAGAGAACAAGTTCCTTCTGCTCCTGCAGATATGTGTGTAGGACATGAAGAACCACAGGAAGTAGAACACACCGGGACTCTGCAAACACACACACACACACACACACACACACACACACACACACACACTTTATTACATAGTCTCTACTAATACAGTGTTCTGGTAAACACTGTAACACAAACCCAGTTTTAAACTTTGAGACGGAAATTAAAAATGCAAGTAAAAGAGAAAGTACTGAAGTGAGTCCACTCTGAGCTGTATGTAAAACAAACAGAGAATAAGAGGATACAAAATAAGTAAGTTCATTGTTTTTGTAAAAATTAAGTGAGGAGCTGATCTTAGTTACTCCAGTTGTTGTGAAATGCTCAAAAAAACCCACACATTAAATAAATGAGGCAATCCATGAAAGGCCTAGCTCTTTATGAACAAAAATGATGTGTGCTTCATCACTTCCCCCAAAACAATTACCCAGCAAGTGATCTGTTTAAATGTTCTAACTAATAAAAACAACTGTAAAAATGAAACAGTAGTTCTTCTACTATTGTTTATCACCAAAATTGCTTCTGTGGCTGTGAAAATCCATCTGAACTATGGCGCTGGAGCCCAGAATGGCTTTTGCTGCTGTAGTTCATGGGCTTGGCCACTGGGGGGCACTGAACATTTGAAAAAACGAGTTTATGAGGAAAAACATCTGGTGTCGTACATTTGTACTAAAATGAAATTTATGAATCCCTGCTTTCTGATTTTACTAACTGGGACTGGAGGTTACACATACAACACAAGTTTAAGAACACCCACATTTGTAGAGTGATATTATAATAATGATAATAAATATCATTTGGAGTTTGTACCTTTGTTGGTGTAGAGGGGGCTCTCCACGGTTTTGGCCATGCACTGCAGTTTGACGGCCTGTAGGGGGCAATCGGTGTGTGTGTTTGAGGGCAGAGAGCTGAAAGTGTCTCGCGCCAGGTTAGCCACCTCACGCACACTGAACACTTTCAACAGCTCGCAACACACAGTAGGGAAGGACCTCAGGAACACGGCCTGAGGGGATACACACACAGAGAGAGAGAGAGGGAGGGAGATATAGAGTGGACAGAGAGAGGGAGAGCAGAGAGTAGGGAGGGAAAGGCAATGGAGAGAGAGAGAGGGGTTTTTAAGGCTAAATTCAGATAGGCTTGACATCTTTGTGCATTCAGTTGTAGATGTCTGTTCTCATTCAGCTGGCCCCCACAGCAGACCACCCTCCAACCAGTGGATTATCCTCACACATGGCACAGTTTGTATGCTGCATGCCCTTCCTGAATCAACCTTCCCATTTCACTCCGGCTTGGGCCCAACACCAGGAGCTCATAAGTTCAACACTAATGGTTGGGGTTGGGGTGGGGGGCTGTGCAGGGTGAACACACAACGAACTCCAGGTGCAGTAATGAGTCGAGGCCCAAACTCAGGCCCCACATAGCCCCAGAGCTGTGGCCCGTTTTTTGGATTTAGCTTTTTTTATTATGTTAAAATAACTGAATTGAATTTTATCAAATCATTGAAATTGTAATACTTCAGTGTTGAATTAATTAAACTGTATTGTTTCTATGAATGGAATTGTTTGAACTAATTTACACTCCGGTTATGTGGCAATGATCCCACAGAAAGAAACAGAATGAGGGATTAATATTTAATAACCACAGACAGAAACATTCAGTACCAAAGTGACCTTGCCCTCAGGAAACTGGGATGCCTGTAAAGCCTCAGTGTGAAGAGTCTCAGTGTGTGTTCACTTCTTTAAAAGAATACTCCGGTCAGTCTTGACAGTCTCAACCCTAACCTGAAATACACTGTGGGCAGTTGCCATTCCTGATCAGCAGACAAGGAGGGAAACATCAGGGTCTCTGACAGAAGTGTGTCACAATTCAGAATAAAAATATCTGCTGTAAAAATATTTATTCTGCAAATATGTCAAAATAACAAGAGGCTAACACTGTTATCACACACAGATAGGACATTTTTTCCAGTTACAAATATTTGTACATCAAGCTGTAAATGAGTATACTTTGCTACTGTACACACTGGATTCATACCTAATCTTATTTACTGTTTCTTTAAGGCAGAACAGAACATTCAAACATGTAAATTAGAAGTTCAGGCACTGAAATATAACTGCTGCACCATTTAAGGTTGTACAGAACATTCAAGTAAATAGGTATCCGAATGTACCTGCTGCATTTTTAAAGGAGGAATGGACATTGCTGTTAAGAATCTAAGGTGCCAGAATGTATTTAAAGTCTTTATTCATTGTCAGTAGGCACAGATCACGTGGAGGAACACTGGTGTATTCCTTTTAAAGCAAAGCACACATCATATATAGTGAAGAATAAATACTGTGTGTACATTCTACATTCTATGTGTACGCCATTCGCCTCAAAGACACACAGGCACATTGAAGCTTAAGCATAAACCGTGTGTGTGTGTGTGTGTGAAGTGACAGAGGCTTGGCGCTGGTCCTGAGCCTGCGTGTGCTGGGGATTAGACGCAGCGAGCCAGAGATGCTTTGTGTCCTCAGGCGTGTTTAATTGAAATCTGCTCTCCTGCTGCGCTGCCATAACAAGCATCAACCAACAAGCTTTGTGTGTGTGTGTGTGTGTGTGTGTGTGTGTGTGTGCACTTTTGAAAATATGTGTGTTTCATACAGTGCATACATAAACACAATTATTCAAAGGCTTTTGTCAAATGACCAGGTTAAAGGGGCAGTGTGTATGATGTAGAGGAATCTATTCGCCGAGATGAGCGATAGTAAACCACCTTGTTTCCTTTAGTGTAAACCCACCTGAAACTTAGAGGAGCCCTTTCTATCAAGTTCTCTGCCAACAGAAGTCTCACTGCCATGGTTCTACAGTACTCCAAAAACTCCTTTTTTTTATGCAGAATTAAGGGTGGGGGAGGGGTATTCTTTTGAAACCTCACTGTTAGATGCCATTAGATTTTACACAGCGCACTTTTAACACCTTTTCTACAGAGATGACAATTTTTCTAAGGCACAATTGTATATGGAAAATAGTATATTTGGACAAATAAATTACTCTAAATGTTGTGGGTCATTTTATAGTTTATTTATGTTCTGTTTTGTTCTGCATTAATAATATTTACATTTGTTACTGGTAGAGGAAGTGTTAATAGTATTCACTATTTACAACAACTGTGTAAATACATTTATGTGTTGTGTGTGTGTGTGTGTGTGTGTGTGTGTGTGTGTGTTGCCCTATTAATGTTATTGGCTTGTGAGTACAAGAAAAATAGTTTTCTTAAGCACGCAGAGCTACCCTGCAGACACACACACACACACACACACACACACACAAACACACATACTGGTTGTACAGAGCTGCGCAGTAGATGCTGAGAGTGTGAAACTGTGTGACAGACTGTAAACAGATCTCGTGTAGGAAGGAGTATGTGTGAACTTGCGTCCCACCTGTGTGTGTGTGTGTGTGTGTGTGTAAACCTAGACAGGTTCACAGCATGTGTGTATGGGTAGGAAGTTCTTAGGGTGTGTAGGGGTGGGCTGTGGTGTGATGTGTTTAAAATGTGCCTCTCTCCCCACTGTGTGTTTTACTGAGGTGATGTCCTTGTAGAAGGTGTGTCTCTGTGTGTGTTTATGTGCGTGTGTGTGTGTGTGCGCCTGTCTCCCCAGTTGACCAGATTTATTCATTTAAACTACGTCACAGTCGTCTGTGACACATGTACATCTACGACACCTATAAAATCCTTTAATGGCAGGAGACAATCTACACAAGCATCTAAAAAGGCTTATTCCTACAATATTCAAATTTAATATTTTAATATTCATGCCACTCCTAGTGTAAGTAATTGTTTGCGTATGTGTTTGTGTCTCTGTGTGTTTCTCACCTGTGTGTGTGTTACAGGGCTGATTCCTTTGCTCTGGTGAGACAGGAACAGGTGAATGGATTTAAAAAGCTCATGAACAGAACAGCGGAACTCTTCCTCTGCCTGCGCACCTGTGGCTGCAACATATAGCATGCGCGACTGCACTATATACTTGAACAGGTACTCTGCAGCCTGCAAAACAAGTACACAGAGAGCGAGAGAGAGAGAGAGAGAGAGAGAGAGAGAGAGAGAGAGAGAGAGAGAGAACTTATAATAACTTACATGTAATATTAAATCTAAAGCAGCATTCACATTTAAATGTGGACTTTAATTTGGTTTAATTTACATTGCTTTAATTCCTTGGCATAATTTTGTCACTACAGTGCTTACAATGCATCCTGAAAATACATCATTTTACTACATTTGCGTGGTAAAATGAATATGAATTTCATACATTTCTACACCTTGAGGTGATATACACAGGAAACACTTCTGCTTTAGATTTTTTTGCTGAGCCTTTGAAAGGTGTGAGGAAGTGTGGAACTGTCTGGAAGTGTGGCGTCTCACACACGAGGCTCAGGAACAGAGAACACTCTGGAACACGCTGACTTTGTGGAGCTCTTTACAGAGTCCTGCTCTTAAACAGGATGCACTTATGAGAGCAGTGCCAGCGGCGTTATTTCTTTTTTATCCATGTGGGTGAATGTGAGGGTAAAGATGCTGAATGTTGATGAAGGTCATTCAGAGCTGCCAGCACATTGAGCTCTGTGGAGTAGGGCTCACACACACACACACACACACACACATGCACAGGAAACAAACACACCGGGGAGGGGAGTTGCACATATGTGGATTGGTTTTGTTTGTTTGTATGTGTGAATATGGGTGTGTGTGTAACTGTGCGTAAATAAGTGTTGCTGCATGTTGTGTGAATGTGAGATTGTGTGAATTTGGGGGACTGAGAGAGAGGTACTTAAAGCAGAAAAGAAAAATAAAAAGCTTGATTTATCTTTGTGCATTCAGTTGTAGATGTCTGTGCTCTTTCAGCTGGCCCCCAAAAAGGTGAGAGACTATATGTATGATTCAGTGAGTATGTGTCTGATACACTGAGTGTCTTAGTGAGAATATATGCTAATATGTATTTTATAGTGTGAGGGAGTGATGGAGTGAGTGAGTGAGGGACAGAGTGAGGGAGTGATGGAGTGAGTGAGTGAGGGACCGAATGAGTGAGTGAGTGAGTGAGTGAGGGAGGGAGTGAGTGAGTGAGTGAATGAGGGACTGAGTGAGTGAGGGACTGAGTGAGGGAGTGAGTGAGTGAGGGAGGGAGTGAGGGAGGGAGTGAGTGAGTGAGAGAGTGAGTGAGTGAGTGAATGAGGGACTGAGTGAGGGACTGAGTGAGTGAGGGACTGAGTGAGGGAGTGATGGAGTGAGTGAGTGAGGGACTGAGTGAGGGACTGAGTGAGGGAGTGATGGAGTGAGTGAGTGAGGGAGTGAGTGAGAGAGTGAGTGAGTGAGTGAGGGACTGAGTGAGTGAGGGACTGAGTGAGGGAGTGATGGAGTGAGTGAGTGAGAGACTGAGTGAGGGAGTGATGGAGTGAGTGAGTGAGGGACTGAGTGAGGGAGTGATGGAGTGAGTGAGTGAGGGAGTGAGTGAGAGAGTGAGGGAGTGAGTGAGGGACTGAGTGAGTGAGGGACTGAGTGAGGGACTGAGTGAGGGAGTGATGGAGTGAGTGAGTGAGGGACTGAGTGAGGGAGTGATGGAGTGAGGGAGTGAGGGACTGAGTGAGGGACTTAGTGAGTGAGTGAGTGAGTGAGGGACTGAGTGAGTGAGTGAGAGAGTGAGTGATTGAGGAAGAGAGTTAAACAAGTAAATACATTTTTTTTAATCTTTCACCTTGAGGACCTGCTGAATCTGCTCTTGGTGCTCAGCATCTATGATCCGATCCACATACCACTTCAGCACTCGAATCAAATCCCTACACACAGAGAGAGAGAGAGAGAGAGAGAGAGAGAGAGAGAGAGAGAGAGAGAGAGAGAGAGAGAGAGAGAGAGAGAAATAGAAGACAGAATGAGAGGAAATGTATTTTTTACTGTATATTTATTTAAAAGCTGATGAAAATGTGAAAAACTGATGAAAATGTTTGACCACTGTTCAAAACACTTTGATTTTCTATGTTAATTTCAATGTAAAATATTGATGTATTTGATGACTTTAAAATGGTCCGACTTGTGTACATGTAAGGATTTTACATTCTTATCCCCTTGTGCATATATTTTGTGGTCCTCTTTTCACCTTTATGTTATATGTTATGCTTCTTTACGTTTCCCCTTGTTATGGCTGACATGCTTCAATGTGGGGCAAGTCAATTTCCCTCCGGGGATTAATAAAGTTCATCTCTTCTTATATCTCTGCTTTATTTCAGCCTCAAACTGCTGCCAAGCTCAGGAGCCAGCAAGTCTTCTAAATCAGAGACACGTCTGCCTCTGCCAAACGGCCTGATAATTCTAACATATGTCTAGGGAACAATCTGCTGGAATCACTTTCAGAACTGTGTGTACGGACTTACAGTCTACGCACTGAGAAGTAGGTGTAAGAGAGGTGTGTGTGCATGTGTAAGAGAAAAGAAGGGAACAGTGCATTACTCCAAAAAACACACCTGCAGAGAAATCTAATACAATGTCGTCTGACAGAACAGATATATTTGGTATTTTCTTTCTCAGTCTGTTGGGTTCTAATGAATCCTGATACAAATATAAATATTTTAAGAAACCAGGTCTGTTGGAGTAGGCCTACTACTCGATACAAAGCCCAGGAGAATGATTCTGCTGTTAGGGGGGATGTTAACATTTGCTATAAGGAAAAATGAATGTTATTCTCAGCTGAGGAACCAGTGTACACATCCCCAAAGATCAAATAAATTATTCCACTCAGACTGTAATTACACACAGGCTGGCAGCGCACTTACACACCCAGAGGAAGTGAGTTACTGATGTTTTGCAATGCTGCGCTCATCTGTTTCTACTGAACTTCAAGCAGAATAATGCAAATCGCTCAACAGTGCTTTACCCCTGTGTTCACTGCTCTCTTTATTGAAATCCCAACACTGTACTTCCACACACTGACCACTTTATCAGAAACACCCTCCTTCTTCTTCCATTCACTGGTCACCTTATAGAAACCCCAACCCTGATCTATGACCACTGTTTGTCTGCTCACTCACCCCTTTATCAGAAACACACATCCTCTACATCCACTCACTGGCCACTTCACTAAAACCTCAACCCTGACCTTCTACAACTGACCACATTATGAGATACTTCCATTTAAAGGCCACTTATCAGAAAGCTTAACAATGTCCATCTACTTACTGACCACTTCATGTCAGACATCCCCTTCTACCTTTACTCAATGGCCACTTAAAAAAAGTGCAGTAGTCTTTGTTGCTCCTCACTTCCTATATAGTGAATTAGAGCAGTCATAAAACTATAACGTACATGCAGATGTATGTATGTATGTATCTATCTTTACACTTATATAGCGCCTTTCTAGACACCCAAGGACGCTTTACAATCCACACTGCTCAGAACGCTTAATCCACACACACTGGTGAGAAGCGGCAGCCAAACGCGCACAGCGTACTCTCAACCAGAAACGACCGTCCACCTGGAGGACTGCATCGGGCACTAGGGTTTAACCCAGGATAGAGCGCCAATCCATATCTGGGCTCACACATACAGACATTCATTCACACACCAGGGCAGTTATTAGAGAAGCCAATTCACCTACCAGATAGAACTAGTTTTCAGATTTCCACATATGAACAAATGTACATGATGCTGCATTAGAAATATATAATGCATTATTAAGATCTAGGCGGCACGGTGGTGCAGCAGGTAGGTGTCGCAGTCACACAGCTCCAGGGACCTGGAGGTTATGGGTTAGAGTCCCACTCCAGGTGATTGTCTGTGACGTGTTCATGTGTTCTCCATGTGTCCGCGTGGGTTTCCTCCGGGTGCTCTGGTTTCCTCCCACAGTCCAAAAACACACGTTGGTAGGTAGATTGGCGACTCAAAAGTGTCCGTAGGTGTGAGTGTGTGAGTGTTTGTTACCCCATTTGAAGGACTGGTGCCCCCTCCAGGGTGTGAACCCACTTTGCGCCCAGTGATTCCGGGTAGGCTCTGGACACACAGCAAACTCTGAACTGGATAAGCATTACAGGTAATGAATGAATGAATGTACTATCAAGATCTAGAGTCAGTAATTTAATGATTTATGTAGTGCCCTATATGGGGAGGATGGAGTGATTTGGGTTTAAACCACTGTTTGTCTCATGCATCATGGTGTTTTGATGCCTCACTTTAAGAGGTACTAGGGCCCCCTACTGGACTGACATGAGAATGCATCCATTTACATATTTGTCTGGACAGAAATACTTTCAAAAACGAAGAGAGGAAAATCCATCCATCCATCCATCCATTGTCTGTAACCGCTTATCCAATTTAGGGTCGCGGGGGGTCCAGAGCCTACCTGGAATCATCGGGCGCAAGGCGGGAATACACCCTGGAGGGGACGCCAGTCCTTCACAGGGCAACACAGACACACACACATTCACTCACACACTTGGACACTTTCGAGTCGCCAATTCACCTGCAACGTGTGTTTTTGGACTGTGGGAGGAAACCGGAGCACCCGGAGGAAACCCACGCGGACACGGGGAGAACACACCAACTCCTCACAGACAGTCACCCGGAGCTGGAATCGAACCCACAACCTCCAGGCCCCTGGAGCTGTGTGACTGCGACACTACCTGCTGCCCCACCGTGCCGCCCGAGAGGAAAATCTCCATTTTTAAAAACAAACAGATCCATGTGACAGGGGCCTTAGGTGTTCAGAATAACACTGTATGCAGTTGTGGTCAGATGTTATAACATCCCATGTTTTGAATACACACAGTGCCCCTGTTAGAGCAATGTTTTACTGTGGCCATATTCTATTGACCAATATACCACGTCTATGATGTAAACACACCCTCAGCTCCAACACATCCATCCAGACTGAAGACTAACATCAGACTAACCTTTCAGTCTGCTGAATGTGTGTGTGTGTGTGTGTGTGTGTATAAAGCCACCGGCAAGCTTCAAACCTATCAGCCTCATTACTTTAACCTCATTAGAACATTCATATGCAAAATCCTAGCGAAATCAGTGAGTGAACCTGAGGTCAACTACCAAGACACACGCAAAGAAAATACAGCAATTACAGCAGATACGTTTCATACCAGAGAGAGAGAGAGAGAGAGAGAGAGAGAGAGAGAGAGAGAGAGAGAGAGAGAGAGAGAGAGAGAGAGAGAGAGAGAGATGTGCTCTGGCAAAAGAAAACCTTGTGATAGGAACAGCATGTGAGTGATTAGAACTACACCTTCTCCCACACACACACACACACACACCTCAGTAACACAACCATCACACACGTAGGAACATGACTCTCCACCTCATGTCTCAGCCCACACAGCAGCACATGCAAATCCATTGGAGGGAAAGAGTGAAGGATGAGAGCTCAGGGCCTGAAGAGAGGAGGAATGAGGGGATGAGGAGAGCAGAGACAGACAGATGTGAAGGACTGAGAGAATATAACATTAATTAACACTGAAGACGGTGGAGAGAAAAGAATAAAAGAATGAGAAACACTGGAAAAATGATAGAAATCACTGAGGAAATAAAGGAACTGTACAGGTAGATGTTTGTGAAAGTGAACACACCCCTAAAGCTGCAACACTGTCCTTGAAATACAAATATGTTCAATTAATATCATCTAAAAACATTTCAACTTCATAACATCTATTTGTGTCTTAACAGATAAAATTAAACTAATACACTGGGGACAAGACAGAATTTAAAACCTTTTAAGAAGTGCATAGGGCCAAAGCCTTGGTTCCAATCTGCTGCAAAACCATTGTCTCTGACTTCTCACAATGCATTACTAACCACTTCAGATGAACTTTAAGGCAAAAACTCTCTAGATATCTGGTTCCTATCATCATCACGGTGAGAAATTCAGACTTGGCTTCACATGAATGACATGCTTCATGTTAAAACGCTACGAAACACTTTGTTTACATCTTATCTATGCAGAGATTCTAAAAAATCTGTGAAATTCCCCTTTAATGCTAAACCAAAGACCAGAAACCTCCAGTTACCAGCCCACACACACACACGCACACACACATACACACACAAACACACACACACCAGTACAAGGCAGCACTGAAAAAACTTCTTGTCAGAAGAAGGAAACGGGTTAGAAAAGATCAAAGAAATAAACTCTGCTCTGAGCTCAGCTACAGGCTTCACGCTGAAAAACACAGTTCTCTCTCTCTTTCTCTCTAACACACAAACACACACACTCACTCACTCTGACCTCACACATACACACACTAACTAGAAGCTCTCTGCTCTCTCACACACATGCTCACACATAGAGAGAGAGAGAGAGAGAGAGAGAGAGAGAGAGAGAGAAAGAGAGAGAGAGAGAGTGATTTTATTTGAAGTCATTTACTGACACTACTATGTCGATATCTCAATGCTATACGACAGCAGAAGGTTCCATCATTTTTCAACAATGTTTTCATGCAGTTCAGGTCTGCGGTGGCTCCGGAGCCTAGCCACAATCAATAGGGCACAACGCAGAACACATTGGATGGGGCACCAGTCCATTGCAGAGAATCACACAGTCTCAGTCACACACACATATGATATGATCATTTTGTCCAGCTATCCTACCAACCAACGCGGGATTTTGGACTGTGAGTGGAAACCGGAGCACCTGGAGGAAACCCACATAGCCACAGGACAAGGAACACACCAACCCTCAACCCCAGGACCCTGCAGCTGTGAGGCGGCAAAAACTTCTGTTTTCTGAGAACTCAAGAGTAATTCAGTGGTTTTCAAATAACTGACACTCTGAATGTGATTATTATTCGGAATATGCAATACCTTTCTGAACCCATGGAGAAGTATCATTAAAATCGGGGATCCCCACCTGTACGACAAGGCGCCTGCAAAATGCTTCTCGATGTAGTTGTCCATGACGGGTTTGAAGTGCTGGAATCTACTGTCCTGCAGCAAATTGATGACATGCACCTGTGGAACACAACAAGAAGCTTCAGTTCATCTTTGCATTCACACTGACATCACTGCTTACACTCACTGGAAACAGTCACGCTCATCTGTGGACTACCACAGGAGCAGCATACGTGCACTACCTGCAAATCACACAAATGTACTCAAAATATCTAGATAGTTATTCAAAAACACATTGTTAATCCTCACATATTCGTTTTAGAATATACATTATTGAGTTACTGAAGTCTCTACAAACTTTCTTTAAAATTTCTTTAGGATATTAATATACAAATATGATGCATGATGGTTGAGAAACACAAAAACAGCCTGTTTTTCTTCATAATTTATTCAGAATAACTCAAGTTCTCCAATTTCATGCATGAAAAGCTCAAGAAGTTCAGCTATGATAAGATCCCCAGTATGAGTCCCTGCAATTAAATGTATTTGTCAGCAGCTCAGAGGCTGTATTTGGCAGGTAACTGTGGCAACACTGAGAGAGGAGTGGAAAAAGGGCTGGTTATTAAAGTCTGGATTGCATAACACTGTGAAAGCAGCGGATGAGAGACGGGACTGGTAAAGAGTTCAACATTCACACACACACACACACACACACATCCCTTACCAGGCAGTCAAACACCTTCAGCCCATATCTCTGTGGACTGTCATCCAACACGGCAAACAGAGTGTCCAGTGTGTCCTGCAAAAACTGTGAGGAAATGAGAAGACAGACAGACACAGAGATTAAATATATACACCAGCCAGCCACAAGATTAAAACACTGACAGAAGAAATGAGTTCTATTGATTTATTTGTTAACAATGGCACCTCTCAATGGGTCAAGTGAGGTAGTTAACAGTCAGTTGTTGAAGTTGAATTTCGAAGGAAATATGGGCAAGCAAGTGCCTACTTGTGACAGATCTTGTGGCTTGTGGGGTGCTCCCAGTAGGCAGTGGTTAGAACCTACCAAAAGTGGTCCAAGGAAGAACAACCAGAGAACCAGGGTCTCGGGATCCCAAGCGTAAATGATGTGTGATAAATTCATAAATTGAACGTTTCGCAAATAAGTTTGTTGATGGTAGAGGGTGCTTTCTTTTAATCAGTCGCTTATTCTGATTGGCTGAATCTAGTCTCATCTCATCTTCTAGAGCGTTTGATCCATTTCAGGGACACAATCAGCTGAATAAGCGCTTTGAAAATCATTTGAAATCTATATAATCATCGCTGTCCAAAGAAAAACATATACATCCATTTTTGTCGATTTTTAGTTTACTAAATCATTTGAGTGATACGTTCATGGTGAATGGACCAATAAAAACACTCCAGAAGGACTTCAAATAAAATATTTTTACACTGATTTCCATTAAACTTTAAGAAGATTTTTTTCCTGTCTCCTGTATAATTACTATTTTGCAGATACGTGTTTTTCTTTGGACTGTGACAACAGGTGTATAGTACATTTACCTGAGGGATACAGACAATAGTGAAAAAAATAATTTTACCTTAACAATCTCAGTGCCGTCTATGTCCTTCAGCTTGGTCAGGGAATCCATGATGCGCTCTGGCTGGGTTCTCCATTTCAGAAGGTCCAGCATGTCACCTTCAGATTATAATACAAAACATATATGAGCTAAAACATGACTGCTGAGGTGTACCCGGAATCTTTGGATGCAAGGCAGGATCACACTCTGGAGAGGGCACCAGTCCTTCAAATGGCAACACACACTCACACATTCACTCACTCACACACTCACACCTATGGACACTTTTGAGTCAGTCCACCTACCAACGTGTGTTTTTGGACCGGGCGAGGAAAGTCCTAGGGTGATGTTGTGATCTACAACTCATCCGGTATTAGTTCCTGACCTCTGTAATAATCTAATGCACTGTTAAATCCTCACAGAATAGTCCCAGTTCTAACATAAAACCTTCCCTAATGAGGAGAAACTCCCTGTTAATATCCTTGAGCTCAAAAGAAATGTTAAATAAGCAGGTGTCTACATATTTCTCTCTATTCTGTTAATGCTATATAGATAATTCTGAAGAACCCAGATGATGACATCGATGGCTCCTTTGTCAGTTAAAAAGGTGCTGAATGAGCATAAAACTCAGAAACCACATATATCCCACTCATGCTGAGAGGACTCAGAGGGTTTAAAGAAGGCAGACCTCAGCAAAGAGACTAACATAAAGCATCCTATTTGAAAAGTTTATTGCTCAAAAATGGCTTGTTTGTGGCTCAGAAGACTTAGAGGTTGTTCCTAAAATTCCTTGGGAGGAATAACTCTAGTCAAAAAAAGGAAAGGTGAGACTCTTCTGGCTCAGATCAAAATGATAACAGGTAATCACAGCAGCAAAACTGTGCTGGATGAGAAGTGTTTGTGCTCCTTTCTTTAGTTTAGTTGCAGATAAACATTAGTGTTTATATCTGAGCACAGACATCCAATTCACATGAAGATCTCAAGAGGAGACAGAGATGAGATTCATGGGCTCTATTTTTTTCTAGAGCAGCAGGCTCCAAAAGTCTCTGTTCTCTTTACATCTGATCTCACTGTGTTCTAAAAGAAACTCCAGAGATATAAAAGAGACCTCTCCTTTGTTTGTCTTTAGATGTGAGATATCTGATGGTGATTAAGATCTGTAAAGTGTGAAGTGGTGTTATAGGAGCACAGCTGCTGGTCTCTCCCTGCCGTGTCTGAGTTATTGGGCCGAGCTCCAAGGTCAACAGAGGCAGGTGTGAGATCAGCATGCGGTCATCTCTCCAGCACACATACAGACACTCTTTGATGTCTACCACAGCATCCTCATACAGAGCGCTAATCCATAAATAGCACGAAAGGTCACCAAAGGGCACATCAGAAACAGTCTCCGTGCTCGTCCGATTTTGCCAATTATTTTTGAAGTGTGGAGCAAGGAAAGATTATTTAAGTATGTATTATACATTTGAGCAGTTGGCCTTAAAGTAAAGAGGAGGTACAGACTATAGCCCATATGTTGCTTTACATTCTTTTTTAAAACCCCCTTCACTCTATCCTTAACTGGTCAGGACCCTAACAGCACCACCAAATACTGATAATTTATTGCCATCATCAGAAAACCGCTTTCTACTGAGGTTTCCTTCAAAATCCCACAGTGCAGAGTCAGTGCTGTAGGGTGGAGGGCTAATATCCTGGAATCCACAGTCACACACAGTGCCATGCTCAAGTTCCATCAACATACTTATGTTAGAATTGTTGCAATAAAATTCATGATAGAAATGAGCTGATGTTTTATTTATATCCCCTCAGACAATGTGTTACTTCCTAAACTATTATTAAATTACCAGAAGAATCAGTAGACTATATCAACACCAAAAACCTATTGAAAACCCCTTGTGTGTGCGTTTTTAACCGTCCTCCTTCTGAGAGATCAGCAGAAAACACTTTCCCCAATAATTACAAACACAGCTGTTGAGTAAACTCAAAACTCATATCATCAACTCCCTCCACCCTTTTTGCAGGGATTTTTCAGTATGGACCCCACCCCGCTGTACCGTTCTGAGTGAGTTTGGTGGAGCAGAGCTGAGAGACGATCCAGAAAGACTCTTTGCTGTTCTTAATGGTCTGGTTGTTTCCAGGCTGGAGACTGGCCTTAGAGAAGGGAAGTTTGAGGTAGCGAGAGGTGTCCTGCAGGTTTGCTGTCTCTTCACACTGACGGGAACAGGAGAACGGGAGTTAATACAAACAAACACACTCACAAACTTGTACACAGACTCACAAACACATACACGTAACAGTACCACCTTGTGCACGATGAGCTCATGAGTTCCATCAGCCAGAGTTCTCCCATCTTCTTGCATCAGTGGAACAAAAGAGTAACCAAACAGCTTCTTCTCTCCTTTCTCCTTTGCTGTAACAACACACACCATAAATACTGCATCAAGCCTGAAAGCAGCCTTAAAGCAAGCAGCGACCATTTATGGTATGCTATGACATAGAGGAAGTGTAAAATATTATAAAATTGAGGGAAACCAAATAGGTCGCCATATTAGAATGGGTTACATCAGCACCACAACTGAAAACCTAATAGGAATATTCTCAGTCAATAAGAGTGCAGTTATCTGGGTCTGGAGCCTACACAGAATTACTGGGCGCAAGGCGGGATCACATCCTGGAGGGGCGACAAACACTCACACATTCACTCACACACACAAACGCTTTTGAGTTGTCATTTAGTTAACAGCAGCATGAGAGGTATAGGACAGAGAGAATTGCTGTGTCTTTAACTGAGATTCGGAAGCCAAGCTGGAGGATGTGTCACAAAGGCTCTGTGGTATGTAACAACCTTTAGGTCTTTACGCTTACACTGACATCCGTGTTAACACGGAACTTTTGCACTTTCTAAGGCATTTGAATGTCTTAAGACAACAGAAAATGTCCTGTTAACATGTCACTTTTGGACGTTTAAAATTGGGTGCTACCACCCCATCTACTTCTGAGGGGGAAAATCCAAACACTGCAAAAAGTCAAGCCCCCCCTGCACCTTGTGACACATGATGGATACACAGGCCCAGAAACAACCCACGTACAGCTCACATCATTATAACGTAGAGCCAATATGACCACAGCGTAGAGCCCATATGACCACAATGTAGAGCTCATATGACCACAACGTAGAGCCCATATGACCACAACGTAGAGCTCATATGACAACAGCGTCGAGCCCATATGACCACAATGTAGAGCCCATATGACAACAGCGTCGAGCCCATATGACCACAATGTAGAGCTCATATGACCACAACGTAGAGCCAATATGACCACAACGTAGAGCTCATATGACAACAGCGTCGAGCCCATATGACCACAATGTAGAGCCCATATGACAACAGCGTCGAGCCCATATGACCACAATGTAGAGCTCATATGACCACAATGTAGAGCCCATATGACCACAACGTAGAGCTCATATGACAACGGCGTCGAGCTCATATGACCACAACGTAGAGCCCATATGACCACAGTGTAGATCCCATATGACAACAGCGTAGAGCCCATATGATCACAACGTAGAGCCCATATGACCACAGCGTAGAGCTCATATGACCACAACGTAGAGCTCATATGACCACAACGTAGAGCTCATATGACCACAGCGTAGAGCTCATATGACCACAGCGTAGAGCCCATATGACCACAGCGTAGAGCTCATATGACCACAATGTAGAGCTCATATGACCACAACGTAGAGCTCATATGACAACAGCGTAGAGCCCATATGACCACAACGTAAAGCCCATATGACCACAGCGTAGAGCCCATATGATGTAGCCCCTACGTCAACAAGAGGTGGGTATATTGACACCAACCAATTATATGGATTATCATCTATATGTATTAAGACGTACAAAAGTGACATGTTAATATATGACTATGTGTGTAGTGAATATGTGTGTACTGGTGCATCATTCATTCATTATCTGTAACCTGGAGCTGTGTGACTGCGACACTACCTGCTGCGCTACCGTGCCGCCCAGTACTGGTGCATATTTGTGGTAATTGTTGAGAAAAAAGGTGACGTATTAACAAGGCATTTTCTGTTGTCTAAAGACATTCAATATGTGTGTGTTAACATGAACGTCAATGTAGTCATAAAGACCCAAAGGGCGTTCCATACTGTGGTGTATTTACTGAGGTGTACTTACACCTGGGTTTTCTTGTGGTCAGGTGAAATCCAAACAAGATCAGATCACAAAAACCTATCTTAATGCGAGGTGTAAATGGGTTCAGTGTGTGCTAAATGTGGCAGAGTGTCTGTGTGTGTTCTTACTGGAGCAGTGTCTGAACTCGAATCGCAGGTGCGTGGCCCTGAAGAGCTCCGGAGGGACGGTCAGTTTAATCTGCTCTGACCAGCGAGGACTGTTGCTGTGATACAGAACAAATGAGTGAAACTCATCAGTGCCCGGCTCTCCTGAACCTGAACTCACCAGACCCTGAGAGAGAGAGAGAGAGAGAGAGAGAGAGAGAGAGAGAGAGAGAGAGAAATGTGAAAATCTTTGGTCACTGATATCTTTTTTGGTCACTTTAACTGTTTCATGCTTTTCAAGGTCAGGGTGGGTCCTAATTTTAATATAGTTACTTTATAGTTATTTTTTAGTTACTATATAGCCTTGTGTAATTACATACATTATTATTTTACCTTTAGTACCTGTCCATCTCCTCCCAGCAGAAACACAGTGACCTCCACATTTCTGGCCACACTCTTCCCTCCTTTCTCAAACTCTCCTCTTTCTAGCATCACATACAGGTCATTCCGTACTTCACCTGCAGAGAGAACCACAAAAAAGAGTGTTTTTATTGCTTTATAACAGTGCTGAACTAAACAAGCAATAACACATACATTGGCTCCACCACTGCAGAAAACTTCTGCTCCTCCCCACTCAATCCTGCAGGAGCTTTACACCCCTCTGGCCTATATTTGCAATTGAGCATAGAGATCTTAGGCAATGCTTTTCTAAGATTACACAAGCTGTAGTGCATTACTGAACACCTGTGACAGCAATCGGTGCACCTTAATATAGCTGAACTCATTAAAAGGAGTGTCCAGAATCTTAAGGACATCAAGCATTTTACTGGTTGTTTCATCATGAACATGCTGTGCAGAAAAATGTAATAATTATAAAAAAAATGGAGATGTCAATATGCTGTATTTTTTATATTGTTTGTAGTTTATAAAAATGTATGTTCATTTTGGACCTCTGACCCCAATACAACCACTCTGCCTTCGAACACAATATCTGAGCTTAACCTCTGACCACATATGCCACAGGTCAGGTGAGGTGAGAAAAACACTACGAAACATCACAAAGCAGCACTAATTACTGTGTTGACATGAGCCGTTTTGTCCCCCAGGAGCCTTCCGCAAGTGCGAAAGCCAATACTAACGTGTAAATTGAACAGAGGAGTCGAGAGAGCACATTAATAGATGGGTCTCAATAGAAAGACTTCTGCAATAAAAAACCCTCCTAGAAATGCAGTAATGACCATATTCAGTTGTCTTTTGTCAGTGCCTCATGACGTTATGGAGTAGGTCAATAAAAGGGCTCTAATAGATACAGATACAGATACGCAGCTCCCCCGAGTTTCTGCATTTCACTACGAGGAAAGTGTGCGGGCTGTGATACAGTGAGAAATCAATATCCCATCACGTTACATAAACATAAGTCTTCCACAGGGAGAGATACACTTGTGTTACATCACTGTTCGACATGCCATAGTTTTAGAGCTATTTGCAAATCCTGATGCCAGTGCACAATTATCTCTGTTATAAAATAAAAGATGATAATAAAATCATGCTGCAATTTACAGAAATTATTTCTCACCCGTAGCTCACTAAAACAACAAATTCTGTTTTATAATCTTTCAGTCATTGCTGCATTTGTAGCTGTAAGTAGAAGTGGATGTACAGTAAGGTTTGGTGGAAAGAAATAAAAATAAAATGGTATCATTAACTGTAAAATGCCCATTTGATTCCCTTGGGATTTTAAAAAAGGCCAGGGTTTGTGGCCTGATGATGTCATGAACTTTCACCTGGCATGATGATGTCAGAGAAACCGAGCCTCCGGGTGATGGAGACGTTGCGGGTGAAGAGGCGCATGTAGTCCTTCTGGATCTGCTCCAGGTTCCCATGCAACAGCTGCAGTGAAACTGCAAGTCCTGCAGAAACCAGCACAAACACAGAACAACTGCAGTCAACAGCTGGAATATCAAAAGGAATTCCTCATACCTAAAGCATGGGTACAAATGCAAGCAAATGTTGAGCTGTAAAACTCACAATCCCAAATATTCACTGCAGTTGTGCTCTTAGTTCTTACAGATACACAATATAAGCGTCTGCGCTCCTGATGAAGGCTCAGTATGAGCTGTACGCTCTAAAGGCTCCAGTCGCTTTGAAGAAGTGCTGCATCTCCAGAATGATTTTTTTTTATCACAAAGTGAAGCAAAAGTGAGACTTGTCTTCTGCAGAACAGATGTAGCCTCTCAGATTTAGTCGTACTGTTACTACATTTTCATTGTTTCGATCTGCTAAAACATTTCTGCTACAGTTGAATTAAATTTGACTTCCAAACAGTTCTTGGCTTTGTTGCATGATTCTAGAAAAAGATTAAAGAAATGTATATTACATGGAGACTTTGTAAATTTAACAGTTCACAGGGCCATTAAAAAAACATTTCCACAGTAGAATTTCTTCATCTTCAGGACATCAATAGTCTGTTATATTGTGTCTTTAGTGAACCTTTCAGATTTATGAGACACTTTGAAAATAAAGAGATAATATTCGCGGAAGGAAGTTAAACGTGGAGTTTTCCATGGTGTGGAAGTTGTGTTCGTATTTCGCCATCTAGCGGACAGACAGAATGCAACTAGTGCAGGATTTAAGGTGAAAGAGAAAATCCTAATGAACCGATTGCTCATCCTTGGTGACCCGGATGTGTATCTGAATTTTTTGTAACTCGTATTTTGGTGTCTGAATTTCATCTACCGAATTTGAGCAACTTCGAAATATATTGTGTGAATTGTTTTGAGCTTGATTTTTTTTATCTGAATTAATTAACCTTGAATAATAACAGTGAAAACGTGTTCTTGAAAATTCACAAGTTCAATTCAAGAGCAATTATATTCAGATGCATAATTGCGAAGCAAAATATTCAGAGGTGAAAATCTGAAGACTTCAATTCAGATGCATAATTTCAGTGTAAAAAATTCAGTGCTACAAATTCAAAGGTGGTAATATTTCACAGCCTGATGAGACAGATTTGCTTCCATATTAGAGGTAATGCAAAAAAAAAAAAAAAATAATAAAAACCTTTGTTAGACAGATAGCTAGATAGATAGGTTTATTAATCCCTAAAATAAATTTCATATATTAGAGCAGCACCACATTAGTGTGGTTTATAGGAGCCTAGGAGCAAAATAGACAACCTGCATTATAAACTTGGAGAAATTAAAGTAAACAAAATAAACAATTTAAACATCTTGCATTAAATTAAAATATAATCTAATTAACCTCCTTAATAGCAGAGTCTCTTAATGCTGTTGTATTTATTTAATGTGGGATTAATGCAATGTGACCTTCACAAATCAGCAGTACTTCACAATTCAGTGCCCTTTAATCATTCCTTTCATGAAACGTTAATACCGAAGGTTTCCAAAGCAATTTGAATTTGAGTCTGAATGTGAAACAGTCACAGTACAGCCAACAATAAAAGCAGCATAGAGCTTAGTTTATCCAGTCATAGAAATACTGCAGCACACAGGATGCTCTCATTCCATATGCTGAGGGCTGTCACTGTGCTGAGGGGCGTAACTGTTTTGGAGAAGATATGAAAGAGTTACAGGGGATGAAAACACAGTGGCAAAACATAAGAGCATACGAGTCATCAACTGAAAGGTCCTGTAGGGCATCTAAAGAGGTTATTCTCTGGCATCGCTCCAAAGAACCATTATATTTTCAAGAGTGTAGGTTCACAGTATATTCATTCATTTATTCATTCATTCATTGTCTGAAACCGCTTATCCAGTTCAGGGTCACGGTGGGTCCGGAGCCTACCCAGAATCACAGAGCGCAAGGTGAGAAACACACCCTGGAGGGGGTGCTAGTCCTTCGCAGGGTGAGACACATTCATTTACACACTGTTCACAGTATATGATAGATCAAATATGATCTATCTTTGTTTGCAACTAAATATCAGCCTCCAAGCACAAAGCCTAATTATGGCCATTTATTTTATTTCATAACACACAGAATGGGCTGCCCACACATGGCCACTCACCAACACAAATCCATTCATATCTCCAACGTTAGTCAGAGCAGTGAGCCACTCTTATGTAAGCTACTACTAGACCTCCTCCACCAAACACTAGCATAGACAATGCAGCAGAATGCTCCACAAACGAAGGCCTTGGGTCTGTGTGTGTGTGAGTGTGTGGGTGGGTGTGTGGTTACAATAGATGGGGGGGCGGGATGATACAATCACAAAGTCTCAAAGGGCAAACAACGTGGTCTAGCATGCTTTACAAATGGTTTCTTAAGTTCTAAGAAAGAGGTCAATAAACAGGACGTTGAACTTTGTCAGAATGATGAAGGGCTTAACACAATGGCAGCCGAGGTTCCTCCCATTAGAGTCATCTCAGATGAGAGTGTGAAAACAGAAAAGCTTATAATAGCCATGGCCCACGCTCAAAAGAATCACACTCAATAGGCCCTCCTCCGTGTATTGACAGCTAATGCACACATAACTAATAATTAGTAGTTAATGGAGGACAGTTAGAAAAGCTCCATTTAACAAAATTGAATTACGAGCTACTGAATTGCTCATTAATCAGTGGATGGAGAATTAGGAGGCTAAGCTGAAAAGAAAACAGCTATCTTCCTCCTTCCCAGGCTGGGAGAGCCATTTCCAATTCCAATTTATTCAGTATGGAATAATCTGGTCTAGATTGCATTAAAATTATGGAACATATTCATTCAAATAAAAGTTTGCAAGTCAGTTCTTTGGAAAAAAAACATTACAAGGAAGATAACCTGGTGAACCTGGCGAATAAAGGAGCTTCTGCTCCTCAATACTCACTCCAATAGCACTGCCAATTTTATGCCATTAGTCACCATGTCCAATGGCAAAATTGTGTCTAGAAGGGTATAAAACCCCCTATCACTGGGTTGTGGAGCAGTGGAACTGTGTTCTCTGGACCAATGGAGCTTGATGCAATCTCTCTGGGATGAGTTAGAGTGGTGATAGTTATACAGAATTGATCATCCAACATCAGTACCTAATGTTCTCATGGTGGAATACAAATCAAATTCCTACAGCAATGTTCTAATATCTAGTATTAAATCTTCCAAGTAGAACAGAACCTCTTAAAGCTTCAAAGACAAGAGAAATGCCAAATTCATACTCATGATTTCATAATAAAAACGATAAGTTTTTTAAGGTAAGCGATTGTCCAAAATTTTTTAGTCACATAATGTATTCTTTTACATCTTATTTTACATCATAACGAAGACTAACCCTTTCCATGCTTAAAAAGAATAAAAGTTATAAACTGTTACATACATGCCATTGAAAGTCTGAAAAAAGAAAAAGTGCTGAAATAAGGTACTGCTTGGGTTCCTCTTTCCTCTTTCCACGGCTCATTTGTCAGAGCTGCTTTGAAGCAGCAAGACCCATGTTCAGAAGCCTGGAACAGGTCTGTGGGAGAGAGCTGGCCACTGCTCTGTAAGAAACTGCTATTTATATCAAAAGAGGAAAGAAGAGCGAAATTCTGCTCCATTTGCAAGCCCTGAATGGCATCATTAAAAGGTGGGCTTTTAAGAAGGATTCGCTCTCACAGATTGACCATTTACTCTAGGCATTGTTCTCCTGGATAAAAGAGCTAAAGGTATGGAACGAAAGTCTGGAGAAAGTCTGGAGCTGTGGATAACTGACCTGTGCTGGAGCCGATCTGACTGTATCTGGAGCTGACTTTACGGATGATGTTGTCATGTATTTGAGACCATTCGCTTTCTGTGTTGCATCTGGGGAAAAAAACAGGGCCATCAGAGACACAGATTCACACATACTCATGTATTAGTATTGTTACAGAGTTACCGAGCTATATATTAAAAACCTAGCAATCGCACTTGTAAAAATAAAATATGAAAACTGTAATTGAATTTGAAAAAAAGCTAATGTTGCTAATAAATCAGAAGCTACCAATAAAGCACTATGCACACTCAGTACTGAGAAAATAGCTAAAACCACAGTGCATTAGTTAGTTAGTGCAGCTAGTACAGCACATTTTTTTTACATAATTTTGTATAATGTCAGAGAAACATCCACACGGCGAGCAGAACCATGAAATAGTTTGAAATGTGACAAGAAAAAGATCAAGTGGGAGCTACTACAGAAAGCTAGGAAACAAAATATTAATTCGTTCATTCATTGTCTGTATTGTTTATCAGGAACACACCCTAGTCGGGGTGGAAGCAAAATATCTAATCCGCTAATTCAGCCATGTTAAGCCGTACTTGTGTCCATTTTGATAAATTACATTGTGTCGTGCAATGTCTGAGACCGCGCAAGCGAATCTGATGAAGATTACTTAATAATATGACATGCTTATTGGCAAATGAGTGTTGATTTAGGCATGGAGTTTGCACAAGGCTAATCTGTGTTGTATTAGTTTCCTTTACTGGATAGCTACATTAGCCTCAAAGCTGCAGCCAAAAAGCAATGAACACTTCAAACATGTTTAGGATGATAAACTCCAGTGGACTAAAAGGAAAAGGAGGTATAAGGAGGGATATTGATGTTGACTGAACTGGTTGCTTTTATGTGAAATTTTATGGGCTTGTTTTTCAGAATCATTGCCCAATACGCAAGGCTAAGTGCTGCACTCACGAATAAACTTTGAGAAGATGGTCATCCTTGCAGTCAGCCGTCAGTAGGTCAGACACACTGATCACCGTGCAGCCAAATGGACGTCTGTACTGAGTGTTAGACACACTCTTCTTCTCACCAGCTACCATTCTCCCTGAAAACACAACAGCCAAGATCACCATAACACAACACAGAGACACTGAACCTCACTCCAGTGTCAGTGGCAGCGGCAGCATCAGAACTACAGTCCTGTCCTAAAGACCAACACTGCCACCAGCTCGACAATGACTCGTTTTCAACGTTAAATAAGAGGTAACAGCTTGTGACAGTCTGTGTCATGGTTTGTGTTCTAGTTTACAAGTGACTGTGCCTCCAGTTGCCATGAGCTGGCAGCCTTATGCTGGGTTTATGACAGAACACTGAAAGCTAAGTAACATATTTTGACACAAAATTTATAAAGGTTGGGCACATCAACAGCCACATTCTCACTCACCAGCCACTTATAGTCCTCTACCTTGTAGCTCTACTTTGCTGCAGCTCAGACAATAGGCCATCCATCCACGCTATAAGTACTAGCTCTTTGTCAATGGTCAATTTAAGGCCATCTAGCTCACTCTAATATTCTTTATATTTATATAATAGCTCACAATATTTCGGCTAATATTTTGGCTGGATCAAACTAAGAAGCAGGTGCTGACATTTTAAATGTTCAGGTACCATGTGATTATTTCCAACTAACTAGCAGAGGTCATATAAGGTATTATTGTTGTTGTTGTAGTTGTTGTTGTTGCTGTTGTTGTTGTACTTAACTACGTAAGTAGTCCTTGTTTATAGGATTAAATCTTCACTGGTAGATTTTGCTAGCACTCAAGTCGGATTTGCAATACTACATTATCCACAAGCTAGCAGTGGTGTATATACTGACACAATACTGAACATATTTTATAGTTAGAATTTTATAAAAATGCAAATCTGAGTTAAAAACAAACCAATCATTTTCCTTTTTGCTTTGTTAATTGTTTAAATTGTGATAGGTAAGTGAAACTATAAATATGAGCTATGGTCTTTTTTTTTTTTTTTAAATAGTACAAATTATTTTCTGAATAAAAATCAAATGACCAAATATATTCTGACTATGTTGGCCTCCTCTGCTCTCCTCTTTCAGACCAAATTTGCTGTTACTAAAACACCACTACAAAGCCCATTACTATTTTAGAATTGTCGGTTGCCATAAAGTTAACTGGAAAGCTTGACCAAAAACTGACCAATGGATGGAGGGAATGATTACCAAATTGCGTGTCAGCAACACAAGATCTGTAAAATCACATCTGCACAGTGGAGCTGTAAGGCAGGTGTTTCTAATAAAGTGCCCAGTAAGTGAAATTAAAATGTATTTCTATTAAAGTGAATGGTGAGGGTACGTACCACTACTCCACAAGCACTTACCAGTCCACAGTGTATTGACAAACGCATGCGATGGGCAGCACATAGACAGCACCAGTACTGGACGATGTTACTAACTGATGAAGGTCATGCAAACACACTAGCTACACACACTGATACAGATAGAGACAGCGTTCCGGTTACACTTTACTTGAAGTGGCTTATCATTTTGCCTACGAAGTGTTATTTTATTAAACCTGCTTTTATACACCTTGATGGCCTTTGGAGTGTGTATCTAAATGATTTTAGTGAACTACAGAAACACTTGATCTATAGAACATTTAGAGATGGCTGTAATCCAGTACCAACTACTTAAAGTGAGCTGATATCAGCAGAAAATGCTCAGAGAAAGAAAAGAACGTGTCAAATGAGTTTGACTAAAGCTTGTTTGACATATCATAGAATTGCTTTTTGGGCAATATAACCTAAAATAAGGCACGTAAGGCAGACTTCACACTGTGTTTTTCTTAAGGGTGGAAGAATGCAATGGATAGTCATATTTCCTAATAGATAGGCCATTTTTGAAAACCTTTCCAGTTGTGCCCCTCAGTGCTAAACAAATGTAATAAGCTATGCCAGCTAGCTGACATGCTAACAGAAATTTTAACTACTACTATTAAATGGCTATGAACTATAGGCTCAACAGGTGCTGACAAACAGAAGATTAATTAAAGACCAGTTTATGTTCAGGTCATTATCTCTTTCTGTGATATATGTGGTATATGCTAACACAGTGATATCAGCAACTAACTGCCTTTTCTATTCGTATAGAAAGAAGTACTGCACATGTCTATTATTGTTCAGTAAAGTTAGAAACAACAAGAAAAGAGTTAGTGCGTTCTCTAAAAGTACATTATTTTCTCTTCTCAAAAAGACGAGGGGAATATATCTTAGCTTTCATTTGTTAGCTTTACTTGTAAACTCAAAAAGTTGTGTTTCCTGGAAATGGGAGTCCTGGAGGCATATTATACCTACACACATTAAAAACCTAGGTACAATTATGTTCCACAACTGAAAATACTGCACATTTACACTTGACTAGACCAAAGCAAAGGTTACCACTAGAGTGACAATGTATCATTTTTCAGTGCAGAAAAATAAAGATGACACAATATGTGAGCACCTTTTATTTTTACTTCTTCATTTTTATAGCCCCAAACATGTCATTCAACACACTTGAAGGAGAACATTAACTGTCCTATTTCCTGTTTGAAATAAAAATCAGTTCATGCTTTTGTTGTTGGATGTGTAGGGTTACAGGGTGTGGAGCTTTGAAACTGAACTTTTAGCAAACTGCCTCAATCAAAATAGTTCATAATTCATATTACATCTGAATAATATTTTAGCGTGGTTATTGGTTTGAGTTCGGATATCCGAACAAAACTGGTCTTGTGCCATCTCAAATGTTCTTTACAACTATCAAAGCATATTATGAAAAGTTTGGTTCATAAGGCATTGTGATAGGTCACTTTAAGGCAAAGATCACCCGTCAAGTACAGCAGCTCTTACCTATTCTAAAAATATGAGCTACAACATATACATCTTTGCGGAGATCACTACTGCCCAAATCCTTAAAGAAAGACAAATGGTTTATTCAACACGGTTCAAAACAGCAAAATCTCCTTAACATGTCACTGTATTCCTGTCCTTTTCATCCTGATGTATTTCATCACCCGCTGGAATGTGAAATTGACACACTGAGCATTTCTGAACCTCACTACTGTGCTTATAAACAGACAGATAAACCGCCACGATGTCGTGACTGATTATGGTGGTGGATCTTTTGATGTTCAAGTCAAATCCCACAGATGTGACTTAGCCTTGGCAGTCAGCCCTGCTCTCCAAAATGCATCTCTCTCAAACACACAGGGAAATCAATCAAATCAAGGCTTTTGGAAAAAAAATTATCTCAGAGTACTTTTAGAGAACAGTGTGAGCACATTTTCAATGCCACAGTCACCCTGGAGACTGAGGATCAAGGACATGCCCTCGGTACAACCCTTGGAAAACATCCCAATACTCACAACAAAGAGTGTACACTGCTTCTCTGTTTTCTCTGGTGACTTGGGAACCCCCTGCTTATTCAACCGCACAAAGAACCTTTCACTGTAAAGAGAGGGAGAGAGAAAGTGTGGTTATATACATATACACACACAAACATGTATATATATATATATATATATATATATATATATATATATACAGAGAGAGAGAGAGAGAGAGAGAGAGATACCATGGTATTGAAAGAATGTTGCTGGTATTATTACACGAACAGTTTTTATTCCAGTTGTGTGTAAACTAATTGTGTAAAAATAAATAAATAAATAACCAGCAAAATTTTGCTTACACATTGATCTACCACAGGCTGTTTACACTCTACTCTGCCTGGTTCTGCCACCGCGAGGCAATTAAACATCACTCTGCCTTCGGTTTATTGTCAAAAACATTAACATGCCTTGTACAGAAAACACTTTGTGACCAACATAGCTCCTTAATCCCTCATTAGTACTGCACTGTTTAGTTCACTAAGTTTAACTACAAACACAAGTGAATTTGGACACTTCCACTGTCTGTTGCTTAGTAAGAAACTCTTACTTACTTATCTCTGATATACTATAAATTACAAGTGCATTGTGGGAGATGATAGTGCCCTCAAAACCTTGCTGGAATTCAACTTTACAATCAGAGAAATATGGCCGCCATTCTCTATAGTGCCCTAAAGCAGAAATACACGAATCAATATCTGCAACACCCCTAAACATGCCATTTCAGCTATTTCTATATAAGTTTAGTGTACTGGGATAAATTAAAACAAAATACTAAAATATACTATAATTTTTATACATAATATAATTAAAATTTCAGAAAATAAACAGGTGCATTGTATTAAAGGTACACTATAGGATTTCATTTCTAACTAGTACAAATTAACTGTAATATATTAAAGGAGAAATGTGTGATTAACTCTAATACATCATAAAGATTTTAAAAATAATTATTTTACCAACAGAATCAGCATAAATGCATTGTGCCTAAGAAGGCTTGCTTGCAAAACCACACTCTGGGACGAGGTGGCCATCCTTGCGGTTGTGGGTTGTCTGCATGGCCACTGGAGGTCACCTTGACTAATGCACTAATGATTGGGCAGGATTCGGAATGTCCGACCTCTGGTGGCTTGTTACATGTACTACAGTAACACAGGACAGCGCACCTGTGAAATCACATTGGCTTCTTCTAACCACGCAGCAGTCTTCTGTGTAAAGGTTTTCACTTATTGAAATTCAACAGTCATTTTACACAGGGTCTGCAAACGTTTGCATGGGACCTTATATCAGACCCCACGTCCTAATCAGATCTATATGTGTCTCTGAAAGTGTAAGTGAGATCCACTGCCACACATGAGGCTTATTAACTACATAGAGCACAGAGAAGGCTGGTGATCTGAGGCTTAATATCCACCCCACACACCTCATCTTTCACTTTCTGTCTGTCTGTCTCTCTCTCTCTCACACACACACACACACACACACAAACACACACACACACACAGCTATGGGCCCTGGGGCATCACTCATCCTGAATAATTCACTAGCTTACATGAGGAGGAGTGCCTGAACATTATATACACACAAACACACACACACACACCCCAGCAGGGGGTGGGCAAAGGGAGTGCGAATATGTGTGTGTTTGTGTGTAACTGAGACAGACAGAATGAGAATCAATCAATAAAATATTCCACATATGCACCAAGGCTGCAGCCTCATGGTACAGTGACTGCATTCTGAAGCTGGTGAGAATATTGGTGTGAAATTGCATCATGATGTCAGCGGCAATTCAACTGCACTGATTTTAGCCTTGTATGATCAAGAAAAGTAATATAATATACAATAATAATAATAATAATAGAACACATAATGCAGACCTGGGACCAAAACACAGGGGCAATCCGTTCACCTGATTCATAATTTATAAAACACTGTCCAGACAAGAGTGTTTTTCCTGGATTTAACCCAGTCTTGGACCAGACACTCACACTGATTTCCTCTTTTCTGAAATATTAATGTTAAAGGGTTTCACAAAAGCTAAATACATTTTAGAAACCATTTCAAAACACGACATCATCTTACTATCAGAACGACCGTCCAACAACACGTTCAGGTTTCCTTAGAGTCGTCTCAAAAAAAAACAAAAAAAGCAAAAGAGGTATTTTTAGCATTAACATTCAGCCTCATTTTCATCAGTGTCCCACCAGCACAAAGAGCAAGTGCTGCCTGGATAATGATTTGACAGTTTTCTGTTAAAAACTTAAATAAATAAATCTCTTTTTCTCCAAATATAGTTTATAAACACCTGGAAATACAGAGAGCTTATGAGTTATGACATCACAACACAGGGACACAACGAGTGGCTTTTAGCAAAGTTCCTAAAGCCGCACTGTCACTAATACCATGGTAAATAAAAGTGTATTTAAGGGTTATTACACATTATATTTAATACGCAAAACTAGAGAAATCTCATTTAAACAAAAGCAGCATAATAAATCAATTAAAATATTTTGTAAAGCTAGTTGCCCCCAAAGTTTATGTTGTGAATCTTTTCCTGATTGCTTAGTTATGCTTGTGATGTGATGAAGCTGTACCTGATTTGTTGGTTCTGATTGACGGGGTGAAAACATATTTGACCAGTTGTTTATCAGTGATACGAGGAAGCTGTACCTTATTTGTTGGAATGGCGTTCGATATGATAAGGCTGTACCTGATTGGCCGCATCTCCCTGCTGTCATAGATGAAGAAGAAGACGTGGAGCTCCTCAGCCAGGTTGCAATTGAGCAGGCTGTTGATCTGCAGGAAGAGATGGTGCATGTTTGCCTGTAGAGGAAACTCTCGCTTCCGGTGGCGTCGCTCCATCTGAAAAAAATACAAAGAGAACAGTGTCACTTTACCATAGAATATTACATCAAAAACCACACAAACACACACATCTATACAGACGTCAGATAACACCCTTCATTGATTTGTTGTGAAAAGGGTCATTAAGCACAACATATACAACTGACATTAGAAATAAACGTTTTCATAAGAAATTTTGAAGACAAAGAAAATGATCAAATATTAAAATGTTTTTAAAATGAGTAAAAAACTCCAGACAAAATGGGACTCTTAAGAACAGCGCACAAACCTGCTGAAGCCCACATGGGCCGACCCATTCAGCACCTCGGCCAGGGACCAACAAGGAGGAGGAAGGGGCTGCCTAAACACAGCATGAGTGCCAAGAGTGACACATATTAGTTCTAACGGTGTCTGCTATCTGTGTTTTCGTTGCTGCCCCTTCACACCAGGACTGCGAACACTCCTTAATGAGGCTGAGTGGAGGTTTCTATACAGGGTTGTAAATGAGGGAAGTGCTGAGACAAGTTTGCAAACATCCAGTTAATGCACCATTTACCATCCCTCTGTTTTCCTTAATCACTATCATTTCCCTACACTGGGACGTGTCGAAGTGTGTGTTTGTGTGAGTGTGTGTGATAAAACAAAGGGGATGGAGTAACAGGGATATGAAAGAGAGCCGTGAAGTCAGGTTGGGCTGCAGTTGCCGTGGTAACACAGCACCGCATTCAGGCAGAAGCGGATGGGTGACTCATGAGTAATGTTTTTGTGTATGTGTGTGTGTGTGTGTGTGTGTGTAAAACCAACCAGCCGATAGAGCTCAGTGACGCTGATCTCATCCGGGTCCACCATGCTGAAGTCCCTCCTGGGGACCAGGTCCAAGCCCAACTGCCTGTCACATGCACACACACACACACACACACACACACACACACACACACACACACACACACACACACAAACACACAGCCATTTAGCACTGAGGTCCACATCAGTCTACACAAGCTATCATTTATACTAATATCAGTACAGAAATTTTTAATAAATAATATATTCTTCTGCTGAAAGATAAAAACATGGCTCTGCAATACACTGTAGTTTAAAACACATAACATAATTTGTGTAATATATAGGTATATCAAATATGTCAGTACCCAGGGGCACTGCCAGGGAAATCACATTGGGCCCAACCCAGGTGCTAATCATTTTTAGACCAACACAGGTCTTTTGAATAATTCAAAGCTGTCCCCCTATAGGGTGGCACAGCAAATAAAGTGGAACGCCACTGAATGTTTCAAAATTCAAAATTATTTACCTCTACTATAAAATCATCATCCAGCCTTTCCTTTAATGTTTCATGCAATATTTTTATTAAACTTTATTTCGTGCTGCTAACACAAGCTCAGACAGCTCCGATGCTTGGAGAATGCTAACTGACACGACTAGTTGACCTAGTGCTGTGTAAAGTGTGGACCCCGACCCAGAGAGCCAGGCCTGTGGTGTTTTCTTGGGCTCCCGGCCATGGATGGACATGGCACCACCAGGGATCAAACTCTGGTCTCCTGATGATGGGGAGAGAGTTAAGATAGTTGTTTCTCTGGGGATCCCCTTCAAGATCAGCGACTTACAATAACACTCCCTTCTTCTACTGCCATGAGGGATATTTTGTAATGTAAATTTTGTCAGAACTCACTCATTGCCCCAGTCCAGTCGTGCTATGATGTGCTGTTTGATGTCAGTCATGCGGTCATTGGTCAGATGACCCACGAGAACTTGCCGTCTGAGCTCCAGGATCTCTGTCATAACATGCCACAGTCTGTGGAACAGCTCTCCCTCATTCTTCTGCAAGAGAAGAGGAAAATAACAGTGCACCACTGAGTGAGAGAGTGCAAACCAAGCTCTTTCATAGTTTACATCAGCGTATCTGTTGCTCTGCTGCTGACCACAGGGAACAGACAATGGGGTTGCAAAAGTCTGGCACAAATAACCAACCACTGATAGTGATGTCTCAACCATAAGCGTCATTTTATGTGACATGTGTCTGTTCAGTGTTCTCCCTGTGTCCGCATGGGTTTCCTCCCACACACAATGCACAATAATAACCCATAAAAAGATATAAGAGCAGGAGAATGATTGATTACTCAATTCCAATCGTACGTAACATATCCACTTACTCAGTTTACAGCATCGTCCTGCCCCATTCATGTTGAAGTTATTAGAAGTGCTTTGTGCTCATGTTCAAGCAGGGCTTTCTTACAACAGCGATGATGAACACCATTTACCCAGCATGCACATGGCGTACCAATGTGTCACAACAAAGTTATGCTTACCACATAGAGCTGCTTCCACATAGTTCCCCAATCTCTCAGAGTCACTGTCATCTCTGTAATGACAGACTCCTCCATGGGGATGACTGTCTCAAACTGCCTGCAGGTCAGAACACGCACACACACACACACACACACACACACGTTAACACAGAGTGATAACAACCACAGAGCAGTGAACTGTGACCTGTCATTATTAAACAGCCTTAGTCATAGATACATCAGACGGAAATCAGTGAGCCGACGGGACACCGTCAGCATCCACTTCATGGGCCACATATGCTTGATCATGAGATAAAGGGAGAAACATCAGCATAATTATTAATCTCCTTTAGTTACGTAGTACTCTCCTAGCTCCATCAATCTGTTCCGGAATCAGGTGCTAGACACCCATCAGAATCTCAAGTTATTTTATTTTTTTACCTGCTCCATTTAGACACATGCTATCTTTAGCACAGAAGCAGTTCTTACCCTTTGTTCTTAATGTGTGCATGTTTCAAATGGATGTAGCTGCATGGGAATATTCCCTGGAAAAACAATACAGAACACTCATTAGAGATATATAACATTGTCACGCACTCTAAAAACCTTTAAAATCTTAGAATCACTTCATCTTAATTAGTGGTAATTAATATAGAGTCTGATCTTTTTCCTCTACTCAGACTGATAAAAAAGAGCTTCTTCACACCACTTTTATTTTCACCATTTGTTTGTGCAATGATTTCTTTCCATTCCAGTTGCAAGTAAAACCAACAGTGGGAGAAAAATCTAACCAAACAAGTGTGTAAATCAATCAGTGGCTCCACAGATTTGTCAGAATGGACAAAACTTACCTTGACATTTGGATTCTTCAACACAAAGCCTCTGTACCATCCTGAAAGGACAAACGATGACATTTCAGAAAATCCTCTGCTCAGTTGGGACACAGAAATCATTAGTGTGAAACAGGAAACGCCTCATTATTTTCTGCATCTTTCACCAGAACAGATTCAGACGGCACAAATAAAAAACCAAATAAGCAACAAAACACATTCTCGTTTTGTGGGGTGCTAAAAATTCTTTGGAAAACACAAAATATTAATCTCCATTAAAAAAAAAGATGTTAAGCATCTCTCGACTGAATAGAAGGTTGTGGGCTATCAAATGACTCACAGCATATTCACTTCTGTAATGAAAAAATTAATCCATCTGCTCCACAAATATCTACTTTACAGCAGTCTAGCAAATTATATATATTCAAGGCCAATTCAAGAAGCTGTGTTTTAAATTAATCATGGTGATAAGTCTTTTACTATAGAGTATCCAAGCTTTAGGCTTTTAATGCGGCTAGCAAAGAGCTGGTGCAACATCAGGACTAACATAACTAACAATATGTTAAATATTTGCCAAAGACTTTTAATATGAATTATTCCACACTTCAAAGTTCATTAAAGATTAAACATATGCTGCAGTGCTCATGTTAAAAGAACTAAGTGAGTGAGACACTTGATGTTGGAACATTTCTGTGAGGATTTAATTGCACTTGGCCAGTTAGAGAGCATTAGTTTTGTCAGACACTGACGTTGAATGATTAGTTCTGGAGAACACACCACTACAACACAACCCACAGATAATGGATGGAGCTTAATCACTGCAAAGATCACAGGGGGTTTACCAAGTCTACAGTGTGTCTGGGTGCACCTCAAAAGAGCTGATGCTCCTATTGAAACGGAGCTCATTGTTAACTGTACAAACTTGAAGGTGAATACATTTTGACTATAAAAAATAGTCTGTTTATTTCAGCAATGAAATTATAAACCAGACACTCTCCTTGCCACCACCTGAAAATAAGCATTTTCTTTTTAAAAGTGTTATTCTGAAATAAATCAAAGAATCTAACCCATTTGCCAATAGGCCAACAAAAGAACTGCTAACAAACAAAACAAACAAACAAATGAATAAGCCAGTAAGAGGTGTCTGTGAGAGAGAATTATAATATAAAATAGAAGTGGAAAGTCTAAGTAATGAAAGTGTTATTCTAAAATACTACTATTTATTTTAATTGAATACCATCTAAATAAAATAATACATGGATGTAATCATTTTGTTTTTTATTTATTATTATTTTTGCCATCTTCTTCCTCCATAACAATCTCTGACATAAATGTTTCCATTGTTTAGCCCAGCACCGTGTCTGACACTGGTGTGCTATATGGAAGACGATTGGTTTGCCAACTCAGACATTGGAAAAGCACAGCTGTAGGGCACATTTTCAGTCAGTCCCAGTACATAGCGATCCCTGTGTGGGGCACCACATGCTTCCATATATTTACCGTCACATTTCTCCAAAATCTGCACCGTCTCCCCAATCTCCAGGGGCAGCCCATGCTGAACCGTTCCACGAAAGTTTGCCAGCACTGAAACGGCAAAAGAGAGGTCTATTAATAATCATGCAGCTTATGTACATCCTGCATGCGTGACTCACACATGTGTGTGTGTGTGTGTGTGTGTGTGTGTGTGTGTGTGTGTGTTTGTAACTTCTAATTACTGAAGTGCATGCCTCTGAACTCTTTATTCAAACTGGAACTAGTCAATAGACTGAGGTTTAAAGGTGGGAGATGGCACTGATTCAGTAGCAGGTTCTGTTATGAGGATTTAATCCAGGTTTATTCAGCAGAAAATGCTGGATCGGGTAATGCATAGAAAGAAAGATTTGATCCTGTACTGTAACAAATCTATCCTGAGAAAACAGTCTTCATATGAAATGTAAGGTCCACTTTTAGAAATTCAGCGTAAGTGAAAGGCTACAAAAAGGAAAGAGCTTCATATTTAGATATTTTTTATTTTTTTTATTGGAATATATATTATAATATATCTCTAATAATATTGGCAATGATTATATATATATAAAATCATTGCAAGTTGTAGCTATACACTTGTTAAATTTTCCCCCAAACATATAGTGCTAACAAGTGGGAGATGCTCTGACACAACATAGTATGGCTCAACACACTCGAAGGAGAATTGGCTTTATAAACTACATAAGCATCCAATTACTCTTCAGGAAAATAACTACACTGCAAGCAAACTCAGTCAGAAGCTAAAAAGCACAGATTGTCATAATAAAATGAAAACATGCAAACAACTTAACAATGAGTGGGATTGAGATCTTAAAGAATGTGTATGAGGTCTCTTTCTCATATCTTATGTAACTCATTCTTGTTAAGTTGGACCCCTGCATTTCATATCCTGCTCCCACGCATGATTAATAAATCTGAATACTTTTATTATGAAGTGAGGTTACAAAAAGGGCCCCATAAAAAGAGAATTCCATGTGTCACTCAAATGCACTTCCAATGTTTGGGCGTTTATTTTTATTTCTCACGTAGAACCAAGTATCTTTCTGCTTTCCTAAATACAGCCTTAGTCATACTCAGGTTACATAATTCTCAAATAAGAGCTTCTCTGAGAGAAGAACCATGGACAGATATGCTGCTAAAGCACAGCTTCAGGAAAGTCTCTCCACATTTCCATACTAAATCAACTCTCTATCACAACACACAGAACACATTCTCTCCCAAAAGCTCATCTGCATATCAGGTGAGGAGATTAGAGCCTTTACCACAGAACACATGAATATGTAACGGCCCAAAGAACACGCAGAAATGTATAAGACTTCTGACGCCTCCCACCAGCAGGAGGACATTTAAATAGCTATGTCAGCTTTTGGAGGAAAAAAAAAAGCAGACAAATCTGCTTTGCAATGCTTGCTGCCTGTCAGCGCTTTTCTCTAATACATACAAGAGCACAGGAACAAATTTGTGGCACTAAATATACAGCAAACCAGCCTCCATTGCAAATCACAAGCACCGTTTCAATGCTGTTGTGTGCAGATGGTCTTATGTTCTCGTTTATCAGCTAAATTACAAATTACATACACAGATATATCAGTGCTTCGTGTAGTGATTAATTAGTTGAACAGTGGACCGAGGTGGATACATTTTCAATAACGATCTTTCTATCTGAGTTTTAGAATATCCTACTATGATTTTTTGGCCATGAGAATAAGTGTGCTGGTTTTTACTGGGAAACGCTATACTAATATTCATGATACTTGGTTATACTAACATATGTATGCTATAAATGAACTTAAGGTCACCATGTTTAATGTCAAGTGTCAGCCAGAAGAGTAGATAAGAAAGGAGTACTGGGCTTTTGGGAGTACCATTCGTTATCTTTGGAATGAGCTGGATCGAGTATTTGTGATCCAAAACTCAATACAGTTTTGGAAACACAGATGATGGACAATAAGTTCTGGATCACTATGTCCATTCCAAAGGTACTGAAAATTTCTCCAGCTCCAGTGTTCAGTACTCCTCTCTTATCTTTTTAACCCTCTGGCTTGCTACTGGCTGAATAATGCGTAGAACTATACATTCGCTATATATCACACTAAACTAATGAGGGACTAGGGATTTGGGGCATGTTTATATGCATAGCTGTAGTTTTTATTTCTACATACAAAAATATTTTACAATGTTCATTTTAACCAAAGCCAATTTTCCAGAATATTCCATTGCTTCATAGAAGCCTTTGTTAATGACAGTACTTTGCACTGATCACCTTCTTGATTGAGTTAATGAAGCCTTCAGGAGAGTCAGAATGGGGGAATCAGGTGGATCTGATTAGAGCTGCAATGAAACTTCGCAGGAGCTCATTAACAAGCAGTGAGTCTGTATGAATATTTACCTTGAGTCTATTGTAATATTGATTGGCTGAATGCTGTTTTTTGTTGTTGTCATTACACAGGTTGTAATAAGTAGGATGAGTAAAGTACATTTGCCTGCGTTTCTGCTCTGAGCTATTTGCCACAATGTTATTATCACACGTAACTAAATGGAAAATTACACACTACATTTCTCACATGGTCTTGCTTCAAGAAAATATTGAATCAATATACAGACAGTTTACTGGCTATTAAAAATATCAAGAACAGCACACACTTTACTCTAGGCCCCAATGCATGACCCAAATTGCACGATGTCATAAAAACCACAATTACCTTATGTTTTTAAACAAAGTGTTCAATGTTATTTTTTCAATGTTATACATTGTTACAAATATATAATTCACTTCTGGGGGGTATTCTGCAAAACATGATTTCTTAGTTTAGCCACAGTTTAGTCTGTTCAAAAGGAACAGGTCTGTGGGACAGTCCTATTGGACAGTCCCTAAATTTGGGCTTAAGTTAGCTGGCTAACTGAGAAACCCGCTTTATGAAATACTTCCTGGTCCATAGAGTTCATATGCAGAAACTAATCTACAAAATTGGTCTGTTTTGAATATGTTTTTCTGTGATGTCACAAAAACCAACACATTTGCATCCACTTATTCAGCCTATGTCTGTTAACTCCGCCCAGTCCATGCCAAATATAAGGTTGGTTTTTGAGCCACAATATAAAGCAGCCAGTCAAAAAGGTCATTTATGCATCAGTCTTACAGGTGCAGTAACACTGTAATCATAAAAATATATATTAATAATAATAATCACATTAAGGTGTGTACCAGTGCTAAACTCTTTCTCTCACACATGCTAACCATGCTGTGGACACACACTGCTGTCTGGCTCAGATGCTGGATGGCCTGCAGCTCATTTCACATGAGCCAACAGGTGCTGACAGTAATACTGCTGCTAATCCAAAGCACAACAACCTTAAAAATAAAGGTGTGGAAATTCCATAGCTGCACCCCCTTGGTTCCATGAAGAACCTTTAAATGGATGGCAAGGAAACACTCCAGTACTTTGCAACCTCACTGGCTCTATCTGCATTGGCTTCAACCAGAAGTGAGTTAGGGGGTGTATTCCACAAAGCAATATTTTTCAACAGAAATTGCACTAAAATTTCTAGGAAAAAATCAGGGTCACAGTGGGTCACTGGGCACAAGGTGGGAACACACCCTGGAGGGGGCACCAGTCCTTCACAGTGCAACACACCCACTCACACCTACAAACACTTTTGAGTCATCAATCCACCTATGTTTCTGCAAGGTGGGAGGAAACAAGAGCACCCGGAGGAAACGCACGTGGACACAGGGAGAACACACCAAACTCCTCACAGACCGTCACCAGGAGCGGGGCTCGAACTCACAACCCCTGGACATTGAGAGCTACACTACCTGAAAGTTCATGTATTAAACACTGAAGTATGAATTGATGTTTATGTTCTTTTCTGACGTTATGACTGTATTTTACAGATACCTGTATATAATGAGTTAATAGTTCACAACTTAGTTTTGTTTTTCTACCTGTAGATGGATATTCTAAACATTTTTGTAAAGGCAGCAGTTATTTGTGGCTTTGCTTAATCTATACCTCGTCAAAGAAATTTGCAGCATGAGGCAATCATCCCTAGACCCCCCCTGGTTAAAGCTTTGCCCCCTAATCATTAATCTGTAGTTAAGGCCCTGCCATATGGCATCAAAATAGGTTCTAAAGTTCTGAGAACCAAAATACAGAATCCATAACTAATAAATGTCATTTTATAATTGAGAAAACTGTCATGATTCAGAGTTATAAAAACAGGTTTATAAACAGAATATTTCCCTGAAGAATCCATTTTTGCTTCTATTCCACCTTTTCTCGGTTGCGCTTCTCTCAGTCTCGCTTTCACCTCCAAGTTTCTTGCTTTTGACTTTTGACGGTGTTGAGATCTAGACAGTCATTGGCTGCTAAAGTTAAGCCCTGCCCACCCAGCAGATTCTGCTCCCCCTAACCCTGATTGCAAAATGACTCCACGCCTCTTTGAGGAACTGTGCGTTACTAAAAGACATCAGCGTTAAAAATATTTGATATGGGTTACCTGTGTTTGCATCAGGGTAAGATTGGCGTGCTCTCGCTTACGTAGCGGGGTGTGCTAAATCAGATGGGCGGGGCTTAACTTAAGCAGCCAATGACTGTCTAGATCCCGACCTCCGTCAAAAGTCAAAAGTGAAAAACTTCTGGAGGCGAAAGTGAAAACGTATTCTTCAAGGATGTTAAACTCAAAATAGAGGATTATATACAGAAATATTCTGTTTATAAACCTGTTTTTATAACTCAATTCTCAATTACAAATGACATTTATTTGTTATGGATCCTGTTTTTGATTCTCAGAACTTTAGAACCTATTTTGGCGCCATAATGCCACAACATAAAATACAGACAATCAAATCTTAAATTCAAAATCTAAGATTATGTTGATCTTAAAGATACATGTACTTCTCTGATTTATAAGAGCATCCTGGGCCTGTGAATTGGGATCAGACCAGTGTTTCATGACACTGGCAGGACCCTTAAACACAAAGGTCTCTCAGAAAGGTTATGGTGACATTAATTAGGCGCTCAAATGTTACGCAATGGTGGCTTCAGTGTGCTGAGAATACTAATGTAAAGACTTTGCAAACACAAAAATTCATTTCTCAATGTTTTCCGTTCTAAATTTATACACCAGGTTAATACAAATTCTCGGAAGAAGGCTGCAGAATCAGTGAAAATGGTCAGTCTGCTGAATTTCTAACAGCCTCTCTGTTGCTGTGTGTCCGTGTTGGGCCGGAGAGAGTGTGTGTTTGTGTGTGTATATGATAAATGTGTGTAATATTTACCATTTGGCACAAAAAGAGCCCAGAGTGTGAGGCTTCTGAGCAGCACTTGCATCACTGCTGTTGCTAGGCTCGCTCATTTCACTCAACTGTAACTCTCTCTCTCTCTCTCTCTCTCTCTCTCTCTCTCTCTCTCTCTCTCTCTCTCTCTCTTTCACACACACACACACACACACACACACACACCTCTCAACTAATTCATAACCAATAAAGAAAAATATTATTTTAATAACTGCTGAAAGCAAAAAAAATCTCATCCACTAAATTAAAAAAAGGTCACATCGCTCTCTGCACAAAGTTCACAAAAGAAAATCCAGACCAGTGTGTAGTGTACCCTCCCCATCCACTTTATTACAAACACCTACACTCCAAGAAATATACACACCAAGAGGAACCCAGGAATATTCTTTGAAACATAGGACGGAAGAAGCAGAGAGATTTCCTTGAGGAAAATCTTTGAAGAAACATTTTGACTGTTGCCAGTGCAAATATAATTTTCCTCAAATTTAGTTTGATCACTACCTACCTCCTGACACTGAACACTGACTGAACAGAATGCCTTTTCCTAGTTCAACACACTTGAAGGAGAGCACTAACTGCCTAGATTTTTACATTAGCTAACAGACACACATGAAGGCTAGCAAAGTGCTGAGAAATGGGAAGAAGGTGGCCAAATGTGCAGAGGGCTGAGGGGGGTGTATTGGCCTCTTGATGACAGGGGAAGGTCTTATACACTTGCACTACTTGGAAGCCACAAAGAGAACCACTAGTTTCTACCAAGAACTCTTTAAAGCAGAGGTCACCAATCTTATCCATAAAGGGCCGGTGTGGTTACAGGTTTTCATTCAGTCAGTTCCTCCTTAAGTAATGTAACAGTAACAACAGAAATAAGTCAATCTTTCCCACCTATTGAGCAGGAGAGCTCCTTTAGTCAATTTAGTCAGAGACCCATAGTTTCTTTCCCTATTTACAGAGTGAGGGATGCGTATAAACAGTGGACATTTTCTAGCAGGCAAAGACTGGAGAACTAGCAAATGGTAAGGAAACATTCTTTGAATATTACGAAAAGCATTTTTAATTCAAATTAGCATCACTTTTAATTGACTCTTTAGTAGTTTTACACTTATATATAAATCAAATGAATGAGTAATCAGCTGAACTCCAATTCTCAAATTCTGAGCTCCAAGGCAATGGGTGCATGGCAATAGTTGGACCTATCACACCCTGAACTTTAGAGAGTTGTGTCTCTCAGGAGATAAATGTAATACAACCAGGTTACTTATTTTTTCAGTTAAAGATTTGGAACATTTATTTAAAGAACATAAACAAGAGCAAACACTGAAAACTACGCTGAAAAACTAGAGCACCACATCACCGATAGTCCCTGTGGATAGTGAACAAATACAGGCTCTTTGACGTCTAACTGTTCATCAAAACAAGCAAAAGGAAGAAAGTACATCAGTCTTGTGTCTCTGCTGCTCTACACTGATTTAATGCTAATAATAAGGTTTTCTCCAGGCTTAAAAAAAGTTTGTAAGAATACACTGAGCTTCCCAATGCCACTGAAAACCATCCGTCAACAGCCGAATCAGAAACATGCTGCTTGGAGCTTGTTTACTTTGAGTGGGCTGAGGATGGCAAAGCCTGGAGTTGAGGACTAGCATAGCTGGTGTGTAGGTTGTTACCTATGCATTACGTAAAAAACAGCAGCCATTTTCCCACAACACTCCCACGTGTGAGGACACATGTGCCGAGAACAAGACATTCCTGCCATCATCCCTCATCAAAAGCACACAGGCGGCCAGCTTAGCCGCAGCAAATGCAAATGTTCCCTTCTAAGTTCCATTCCTGCCTCTCACGTGGCAGCTGGGCCTTACTCTGCTGAGGAAAATATCTATATCAAGTTAAAGTACTGCCTTAAAGGCCACAATTCTTCCTTTTGAATCAATTCCGGAATCAATGTACTAATTGTCTAGCCTTAGCCATAATGGTAACAACAACCTCCCAACCCCCAACCCCTGAGAGATCTGGCAGGAGCCACCACTGATGAGTGTTGCTGTTTCTGTGGTGAGTGATGCTATTAGTTATTAGAGTGAAAGGTGTGTGGGGGGATTGATTAAATGTTGTGTTGTTCTTGGCAGTCAGGAAGCAAATATCACCACAGCCTTCCAAAGGGTCCAGCAAATCTGAAAATAGCTGCTGACATTTAGATTTTCTCCATATCCCTGAGGAGCTCGATCAGACAGTGCATCCAAACTTTTACAAACCAGATACAGTGTAAGACAGACAATCAAAACAGGCCAATTACATATATCACTTTTAATGGCATAGTAAAAGAAAGGGCCTCTATTAAAGTATTTAAAATGATTTATTAAAAGTATTTAAAATTTAAAATGATTTGAAAATCTGTTTATAGTAAATTTGCATAATTTTATAGTTAATTACAAGACAATTTATTTAAATAACAGATTGATATTGAATTTTGCTGTTCATTCCTGAATTTGATTTTCATTTTCTACAGCTAAGGGCATTCCCTGAAAAATTTCTTTCCCAGGAAAGAAATAGTAATATTTAAGTGTGGATGTAATATTTTGGTGTGGATGGACTAATAAAACACAAGTGCAGAATATACACCCTTTATTACAAAAATTGCAGGTGCTGATATCTGACCCAGTGCAAAGACCAGGGCTGTGGTGTTTTCCAATTAAGCATTTGCCATTAGACAAAGTGAAGACGCTTTCTATCCAAGCTATTCATGCAAGTCCGTGAGAAAGCACTTAAGAGGAGAGGAAGAGGTGGAGAGAGGGCGATGCACCCCACATACATATCACCGTAAAGTGGGTCAGCTCCAGTTAACACCCTAAAAACACAACCGCCATGTATCCTGACATTTAGAAGCAATAGAGGCAGCGCAGCAGGATAAATGAGCTCATCTGCAACATGGCGTGTCCCAGGCTGGGTGGTCTCAAACTAATAAGAGCCTTATGAATTATATATTTACATATCTGACATGTTTCTGTGCATTAATTTCCTAAGCAAAATATCACTCCTCCATATTAGGCCCATTATTGCAATGTCGCGAGCCTCCTGGAATAATACAGCGTTTCAGAAGGTGTCTGATAAATCACACAAAATAAATGCCACAGTAATAAAGAGCGATAAAAAGGAACGTGGCGTTTGCTGTTGCGACTCCTTTCATGTGCTAAGAAGGCTGTGTCCTCATACAGAAAGAGGCTTAAACAACAAGAAAAGTATTCCAGAAAAGACTTCTCCAGTCTTACGGATTTGCAGTGGCAAAATGTTGAAGTTTCAGGTGTGAACAAAGTTTTAGATTAAATGTAATGCTTATTAACATTAATACATTGCAGAAACTAACCTCTAGTATGGCCCACATGAGTCTCATTACTTTTTTGTGATTGTTATGTGCTACAATGCTTGATTTACCTTCTTTATATTCATGTGTTCATCTTGTTTTAAGGATAGAAGTGCTTAAAAAAACTGTATAAATGTGTCATAACTGTGAGTCTGCTTGCTTTTCGCTAAATAGCCTTGTTAGTGACTAACTAGTTTGTTTTGTTTTGTGACAGTAAAGCAGTGTTTTCTTTCCGCAAAACAAGACTCTAGACACAAAACATTCCATAAAGCATGTCACATTAGGATTGGGCGGTATAACGTATACCATATACCACGTTATTTAAAAATTTGTGCAGTATCTCATAACGAGTTTGATATTTATGACAGGTGTATGGTAGTCAAATTTCTGTTCTGTGTCTTTAAGGAAAAGGCCAAATATGCATTTAAGAAAGCCACAGGGAGGGGGCGCTGTGGGAGCTCATTGACTGGTGATATCACACTCTGGAAATGAGTTGAGAAAAATAAATCCCAGTAGCTTACCACAGTTGTGTGTTTAGCACTGAGTTTGGGTTAAAAGAAATGAAGGAAGCTGAAAACAAAATACCCTCCAGAAACCCCTTCACTCGACTTTATGCTCACTGATATGAGGCTTTACCTGCTAAATATGTGTGTTCTGAGCCTCAATTCGCTGGAAAATCGTCTGCTGTGGTGTGCTAAACAAGTGCCTGTTAGCTGGCAAGCTATGCCTCTAAAGAGTTTAGAACTGTCTTATTTCACTTATTGTCGAAGTTTTCTATTTATCCCGCACCAGTTGCTGAAATTTGCTGTCTTAGAAATGGGTTTATATCGTCAACACGTGAAAACCCTTCACTCATGAGGCTCATCCAGCCCAACAGTGCACCTGCAACCCACCGCGGTAATACCGTATTCTGTGCTGATATTTTGAGACGGTATGACGGTAAGAAAAACGTGGATACTGCACATCCCTATTTCACATAATAATGAAAACATGGCATGAGCTGAAAATGTGTCATTCACACTTTGAATAGAGTTCCTCAATTTATTTAATGATCTATGACTTTAAAAAAATGGGCAATATTTTATTAAACTACAATATGCTTCTGTCATTGCTGGTGATACCTGTGACGTATTTGGTGCAATAAACTGTAGAACTGTAGGCTTTTAAAAATACTGGTTGTTGGATCATTTGGATCATATAATCAAAGGGGTAAATTGTCTTCTCAGAGCTTCATTCTATTGATGAACTCACAGTGGTCATAAAAGCCCATTATTTAAAAATAAATAAACAAAAGCCTTTTCTTTGATCGCTTTGTTGACATAAATCAATTACAACAACACAAAATCCCAAGCTTATTTCATCTTAAAGTTTTAATAATATGAAACTAACTGAGTAATATAGCCCTGTACCTATTTGTGACTACTAGAGACTAAGGTGTTAACCAATCAAGCAACAGTAAGAAACAGGCAGTACTGACATATACCATTCAAGAGCAGGGAATTCATTTATGAATACAGATCTCAAAGTTACAGAGTGCAATAAAAATCCCAGACGCAGTCAACAAATTATGATTCATGAATTTTATTTCTGCGTGTCTCTCAGCAACATTGAACCATGTTCTTTCACACTGAGAGGTGGTGAGCTCGTCTGGAGTTATTCTCTACGGAGGAACTGTCTGGACAGAGTCACCAGGCAACATGACGAGAGGAAAGAAGCAGAGAGTGAGTGTGTGGAACTAGGAGTATGTACAGTGAGAGAGGGAGACCAAGAACCACAGACACAGACAGAGGAGAAGAGGACACACTGAACTCTGTCTTTTGGGATTTGTTTGCTCCCCTGTGCTGCCATTCTCTCTAATATCCCGTGACAGATGTCTGGGAATAAATGGCTCCTGACAGGTCGAAAAAAGCCTGTGTCTGTCTACATGCCTTAAAAGTATGTTATTCACTACTTCTATCAATTTGATGTACATTCTAAGAGGGAAAAAAAGAGAAAAACTATCCCCTCGTGCTCTTTGAACAAAAAGTGGAGCAATCAGCAGGAGGCTCCTGTCAACTCCATTAATTAAACAGCCTTTCTAATGCTTTTGGCTCACATGCAAATTGTCTACACGGGACTGTTACCATTTCACTAAGCGTCTCCAATTATATTCTGGCACAACAGTGACATGGAGTAAGTTTTTATTGACTGAGTGTCATTAGCACCCAATTGACTGCTGCAAATAATGAGGCTTCTCGGCTGTGAGACAGTGGGACTTCATTGTAGAATTACTCAGGAAACATAAGCTACAAGTGAACTGAAGCAAAACATTATGCAGAATCTGAGACAATATAAAGAAGGAGAGAGTTCACTGTTTGAAGAATGAACTGGAAAGCTCATAACACTCAACATTGCATCTATTTACAGTGATTGTTCAGCATGTGACTTTCAGTTTAGGGTCTATACATCTTTCCCTTTTCAAAGAGTACATTTTTGAACAAATAAACATTGACACACACTATAACACTGATGCTGCAGGAAATATTCAGACAAATTACAAAAAACTAATAACTAACAAGAAATGGAAGCTTATGCACACTAACCATTCATACTGCAAGCTTTAAGCATCATACACATGCTTCAGATTTTCTTAAGAACTTGAAGATGCTTTATGGCATACTGTTATCTATAACAACTGAAAATAGTACGAGTTTCAAAATGGTGGCACATCTGGTGTTTTAGCTATACAATGTGGGTCTATGTTTGTCCACTGTCATGAACAACACTGTGTCATATAGTGCTAGAAACTAGGGGTGTAATGGTACCCAAAAGTCCTAATTCGGGACGGACCACGTAAATATGTAATTAAATATACATACACTTACACACGCGAAAAACTTAGGAAATCACCCCCCCCCCCCCTTGTCATTTTAAAAATATGTAAACATATGAACATTATGAACATGTATTACATATATATATATATATATATATATATATATAAATTTTTTTCATTCATTCATTTTCTGTTTTTATATAATTATTTAAAATTTTGACCCTAATCAGCTTGAGATATGTTTAAAGGTCTCAAATTCAAGGCAAGAGTTCTTAGCCTCTTTAAAGATTCCCGTCTCCACTTTTCCTCAGTTTCCTTTTTTAATCAACAATAAATAATTATAAAATAATAAACAATGGTTCTTGTTTTTCCTATATTCAGCTCTTCAGTATGAACACATTAAAACAGTTCAGTAATATTTAGTCTGGGTTTCCTTCTCAGATCCCATTAAATATTGTTGTTAAATTGTAAATTTTGGCTTTGCAATACCTTCATGAGTTGCACATACTTATAAGCTGCTGCGTACACAATCATGATGTTATCATAATATTCATTATTTTCAGTCTATGTGCAAACAGCTTGACTTAATTTGACTGACACTCACTGTGTTTTATATAGTGATAAAATGTTTAAAAATATTTTTTTGCTCTATCAGTTACAACACATTAAAGATCATTTCTAGACTTCTTCGAGCAATCAGTACATTCCAAGACATCAGAAAAAAATCCTTTTTTGCTCATATAACTAAACACCCCAGTAAACACTGAGCAATGAGTCTATTCACCTGTCAGCCCTGACACCTTTGCTCTAGTTTTAGATTCAGACCAGAGCGGCTGACAGAGGATACAAGTGAAAGTCGAAAGGTTCGGGTAGTGTGCGGCCGCCCTTTTCAAACATTTTAGACGTTGATGCTAATGCTTTACATGAGGCTTTGACAGCAGTCAGAAAAAAATCCAGTTTTGCTGCCAGCCTTGTGGACAACAGACTAGAGCAGCCAAGGCCAGGCTTAAACAAGGTCAAAACTCAACCTGGGATTTCTGGTGTTAGAAGTGTAGATGCCAAAAAGACTGTAAAATGTGGTAATGATGCAGTGTAGAAAGCAAAGGACAGGACACTGCATTACAGAAGTGCTTATTTAAATGATAATATAAATAATGTCCAAAATATATAGTGTGCACTGGGATCTGTCACAAATTATGATTGATTATTGTCCAACAACTATATACTACATTCTTTTTTGGATATGAAAAATGGACTCTAATTGAAACCCATGAGAAATATAAGACAGAGTGTCGAGAGAGTATTCCCAAAGCAATACCTTCCAAATAAGCACACAATATACAATGGAGCACCTAGCTAGACAGCCGGAGAGAGAAGAATCCTGAGGAGCTGTGCCTGAAATGTACTGTATGCACAACTTTCTGGAATACCTGATGACTATCTGCACAATAACCTCCGCACAGACCAAAGCAAGACAATATATATAGTGCTGTGGATGTTACAGTGCCTCTCGGCTAGCTTGTTATATTACAAACGTCTTTATGGTTTCTAAAGGAAGAGGATTTTCAGAGCTATATTTTTCAAGATGGCTGCTACTGCTGGTTTTAGCGGTGTGCTACATAGTGTCAGGAACTAAATAATCAGTGATGCTCTCAATTTCATTATTCTTTCATTCTGTTCCCCCACAGTGTAAAAGCAGCAGTGTTGTACCAACAGTATGGTTCCTACAGCGTTAAGCGGAATCTAATTTATCTTTACAGAAATTCATTTATGGCTGCATGTTGTGTGGTGGAGTTAGCGGCTTTGCTGTGACTCGAAGAACCATCACCGCAAGGAAACAGGCAAAAGAATGGAGAAAATAGCCGCCAGACAAAGCGTTATCCCACAAGAAGCACTTTCACACCTCACCCTCATGATACAAACAGCTAACAAAGCTTCAGAAGTGACAGTAGCTCATTTTCTGCCAGTGCACAGATCCTAGCTATGAATAATGTTGTAAGCCAGCTATAATGAAAGGCATGTTCTGATGTGGAGTTTTGTGGCATATAAAAGGAAGTATTGCTTTTATTATTATTATAATTGAGTTTTTTTTTCATGAATAAAACCGCTTCTGACACTCTGACAGGTGTTATAATTATAACATCTTTAGAGGGCAGTTGTGAGTAATGTATGTTCATTTGGGCTTAAGCTGTGTACCAGTCATCAGTACCGCTGATTAAAATAGCTAATCATCCAGTTTAACATGAAATTATGATATGTTTATTACAATTATTGACATAGCAATTCTCCATCAGCTGAAATGTCATGTTTATGACCAGTGAATAATTTCCATAAAAACTGAATAATTGGATTAAAGAAATCCATATCCACAGCGCACTATTTCTGGTTTATCCTGGCAATCCTTTGCGACTGCATTCTGACCGACTGCGTGTGTGTGTGTGTGTGTGTGTGAGAGAGGGGGGGGGGGGTATGCAGTTTCTTCCAGCTGTAGGCTATCTCTCTCATGTTGTCCGTTCTCCTGTTGACCAGCGCAGAGCTTGAGTGAAGTCAGCATGTGACAAAGAGCCGTGACTCATCAGCATGCTGCACACACACACAGCACTTGTCATAAATCAGCTCTCACACACCGGGCAGCACGAGAGGAGGACACTACGGTGTAGCCTCGATTCATTCCCATCCACACACAGCAGCCCAGTTACCCCCTGGCCCCCGGGGACACGACCAGTGAAGTGGACAATAAGTGGACGCTTCAAGTCCAACTTATTTGTCTGGTGCCCTGAGGGGGAAATGTTAGGAGATGTGAACAGTGTGTTCTGTGAGTGCAGAGGCTGTAAAGAAATGGAGAGATGTCATTGTGGCACAAGTGTGATGTTGCATTTAAGGCTCAATTATACATGATTACTTTAAAGCAGTGATTAGTTTGCATGATTACAATATTAACATCATAATATTACTATCAATGATATTTAAATAATCTGGAAAGTAATGAGCTACAAAGTTGATTTATTTTATAATTCACTAACATAAGGGTGTAGCAGTATGACAGTATTTACTGTTATCATGTCAAATAACGTTATTACATTATAACATGCTTTTCTGAGCAAACTGTAGATAACAGTAGCAAACACTGATAAACAATGAGAAATATTATGTTCTCAAACCTCAGAAAAACGGTGCCTATCATTTATTAATTTTCTGCTGCCCCTTCAACCTGATCAGGCTCAAAGTTGGTCTGAATCATTGGGCAAAAGGCACTCTGTAAATGGCACCAGTCCATCACAGTGCATCACACGCTCACCCAGTCACACGAACATTAAACTGTTTCATATAACCAGTTGACCTACTCACAAGAGTTTTGGACTGTGGGAGGAACATTGAACACGCAGAGGAAACCCACATTCAGACACAGGCAGGACAAACCAAATTCAAAACAACTTTTGACATAACAATCAGGATTTAGTGACAAATCTAACATTTTCAGAAGGAAAACAACGAGATCTCTAACAACGGGATTAATCCTGCAATTAAGAACAACAGTCCTACATGTTATAATTTGACAGTCAGTACACTGAGCTGTAGGTTCATTTGATATGAGCCAGTCATAGAATGCTTTAGCAAGCTGTCGTTTCTTTCAGGACATGTGGTCTGAGCAGCTGTGAGAAAACTTCAGAACAGTTTTTAGAAGAGAACAATCGTCCATCATGATGAAAATACAGGCTACTTTGTTTACAGCCGTGTGTATTATTTGATGCTTGTTGTACAGTATACAGCAGATGGCATATCAAACTGAATATGCAACCAAGAGGCAGGAGAAGCCAAGAGTACAGTATGTACGCCTCCGTATGTGCATGAAAATGTGTGTATGTGTGTGTGTGTGTGCCATCCCCTGCTGGACACCATCCATATTTCATGAATGATAAAGGTTTCTGTATCTGTGTGCTCCTTCCATAGAGCAGTGCTCTAATAAACAAGGATTCCACTTTACAGAGAATGTCCACCAATTTTTCAAAATGTAGCTAGAATTCAGTCTAAACGACATAAACAAACTAATTCAAAGATATTTGAAAGGAAATATCATTTGCTCTTTTTTTTAGGGAATCAGAATTTTTTACTGTGGTAGCCAGATGTCTGAAGTGTTCAGTTCATCTGAGCTCATTGACAGACAGATATGACACGGAAAGTTTAAGACCATGCTGTAAGAAACATTGCTATGAGATGAAGTTTGGACCTTTCTTAAAAATATACATATAATCATAGAAGAAAGATACATTGAAGATGTTTTATGGCAAAACAGCCCCCCCCATAAAACTTTATTTAAAACAATTTCGTATTATGAACATTACATTAATGACTCAAAATATGTGTCAGCTCATTGTCTGATTTGGACAGGAAACATGTCTATATTTGTATTATAAACTTGTAAATAAATAATTTCCTGGACAAAGAATAGTTTCACTTCAAACCACACTGAATGTCTTAGTTTACCTCTCCAAAAATAACCTGTGCTGCACTTTTACTGTAAACAGCCAAATTGATCCTTACTGGGCTCTGTAGCCTTTATGATTAGCATAACTAGCTGCCACTGCTCCAGTTTATCACCAACACCAGCTTAAAATTTAGCTTCCTATAGATAGATGTCTGCAGTTTACACAGTGTAACAAAGACAAAGATTTTGCTGAAGATTCTCTTTCGCTGTCCTTTATAATTTCTCCTTTGAAAAGGATGTTTGTCATTTCTCTTCTCTGGCTTTTGTTAGATCTTGGTTTTACACATGATTTTGCAATTTTACTCCCACCCTCTCTTGCTCTTGTTCAGTACATACATCATGTCATATGGACACATAAATAGTTCTCTATGAAACCCTTGAATAAACATTTTGTTAAAGAATCCTACTGGTAAATGTAAGTGTAAAGAGCATTTTTAACACATGATATATACCAGATGCGTTACTGATCATTAAGGCTGCTTTAGTCAGTCTCACCCTAGTGGAAATGTTATGTAAAAAGATGCTTGTTATAGATGTTTGTGTTGGTTTCATGTCACTTGTCATAAAAGGCTTATGCAAGTGCAAGTTTATCTTGAACACTGACCTTCAGTAAGGTGTAACACTGCCTGATTCCTTCCAGACTGATACATTTGTTAAGACTCAGTAATGGGTCAGTGAAAGCATGTTTCCATAAATGTGCAGTTTCAGTAAAGCATCTGTAAAAGGCTATCTGCAAAATTCTGAGTCTCTTGACTTTTTCACTGCCACTCAGTTGACTTCAAGCCCATTGACATGCCCACGTCCACTTGTTCACCCATGGGAAATGGCCGCCCAGATTTTGATGGATTGCTCATCTGCCCTACTACTTCCATATGACAAGATTCATTCCTCAAACTGTCAGCTACTGTCACAACAAAACTTCCCTAGACATGGAAATAAAACAGAAGAAAATCTTATATGTCTCCAAACTCTGTTTAGAAAACAGCCGGGGACCATTTATCAATTAATGATATTTTAAATAGTAGTAGTAGTGGACAGATATGATACCAACTTAGTGTCATTAGGCCTGAAACGAACATTCCAAATCTAACTAGCAACGAGTACAGTTTTTTAATTCAAACAAATACTGTATCCATGTACTCTGATGGCCCCACTACAAAGCAAAAATCAAAAAATGGCACACATCTTAATTTATAGAAATAAGCACAATATAAAATCACAGTTGCAATGCTGATCCAAGTGTTCAGCACAATCTCAGAGCTTCAGCATCTCATCAGCATCACAGCATATAGCAGTAAGGAAAATACAAGTGCCTAAATTAGTTACACATTGTATATACATGTATTATACTAAACATAAAGAAATCCCTTTGAAAGCGCTTTGAAATTAATTATGATTTTTGTTATATATATATATATACACACAAATGTACATTGGGTAAATGCTTATATATATATATATATATAAAATTTTTTAAACATGCACAAAAATAAAATGAGAAGGAAAAAAATCTTTCACGAACACAAACAAATATTTCTGTGGATTGCAGCATGTACCAGTGTATCAGACAGACAGTGCCACAGAACAGGGCAATCAAATTACTGAAAACAAAACAGACGAAATATCTTACTGGACTAGGAAGCCGTCAGACTTAATTAAATCATTCGACCTTAATTCTTAATATCTGATCACTGAACAGTTTTTTCTCAGTCAAACACGAAGTGTTAATGACAGGCTGTATCAAAGACCTGGCTGTGCATATAGTCCCCATCTTATCACCCTCATCATCACACCTGCAGTAATCCAGCTATTTCAATACAATTCCCCTTAGAAAAAGACAACAATGAAAATTCAGTCTTACCAACGCCATATTTTTCGTGTTCTGTCGGTATCCACATTTTTCCCGCAATCTAGCTAATAAAATGCATGCTATATACAGGGGAAATTATGCGCGATACAGTCCATATTTTTGTCCCATTGGCTTTGACTGTATTGTTCGGAGCGCAGACGCGCAGCATCCCTCATACAGCACATTTTCCCAACCCCGTAAAAAAAAGAAACAGCGAAGGATCATGGGACATTGAGTCTCTGAATGACAAACAGAAGAAGTCAAACTACAAGGTCCAGAACGCTCCTTCAAAACATAGGAGTGCTGTGATTGGTCAGTGCTCTGTAGAGTACGTGACGTCACCTGGATCATTCGGAGATGGCTACACTGAGAGAGAAAGGTCTGCCTCGTTCAGTGTGTTATTAATATTCAGCCTCCAGTTTAAGGACTTAACGCTTTAAGATAGCTTTTTATTATTATTATTGTTATTATTACTGTCTATATTCGCGGAGCCTGTTGTAAATATACTGTATGTGAACGAGAGCCAACTTAGCCTAACCAGCTTATTCGTATTGCCCGTTCCACCTTAAACAGTGCAGCGGTTAACCTTTTATTCTGCCCATTTAAGGTGGAACGAACTGTTTGACTAAGAAATGAAATTTAGCTTGCTTTATTTGTGAGTTATTGCACCCTCAGGTTTGCTAAATTACTGAGCACTTTAACGACTTGAGTTTACAAAGAGCCCGTATGTTATATTTTACATGTATTTTGCTGTTCTCCTCTGAAGGCCACTTAGAGTGTTGGAGAGGCAAAGGCAGATATAAGTCTATAACCCCCCCCCCTTCATTGCAGACACACTGCTGAGCCTTGCAGAAACACTTTAAATCTTCAACATGAGTGGGCGTGGTCAAATAGCTGAAAATGTTTTTTCACTATATAAAAATTTTACACAGGCTGTTTTTGCAGCTCTATTTCTAAACATGGCAAATTGGTTTTCTGAAAAAAATCACCAAATGAGGCCTATAGTACATCTACAACCATTGTCCACCTTGTAGATGTAAAGTCATAGACAGTAGCTCATCTGTTGCTGCAAATTTTGTGTTGATCGTCTACTATTTTCAGGCACAGATGCAAAACCATAAATAGACGAAGAGTCTGATACATTCAGTGCATTAAGCTGTCCTCACAGTCAGGATTCTGTCAGTTGCATTCTGATTGGCTCTCTGCTCATCCACATATACGCTCTTCCATGTATCGTTTTGTACTGGTGCTGGAACTGGTCCAGTGTTAATCATGCTTCCTTCTACATGTCATGCTAAAATGGCAGACTAGTGATTGGTTCTTTTGTGTGTCAGTCAGATCTCTTGTCCTGAAGTAGTACGTGGTTCTTGGCTACATTAAATGGCAATGCAAGACTAGTCATCCTCTAGTCCTTCATCAGTAGACACAGGACACTTGGCTGGATATTTTTGATTAGTGGAATATTTTCAGTCTTGAGGTAGCACTACAACTACAAACTGTGGAGCTGATAAAATGAACATTGAGTGTAGGTACAAATGAAGTGTTCCTAATCCAGTTATCATTCAGTGTAAACATCAGTTACATTTTAGAACTTAGTTTTCAGTCAAACTACAAATGTTTTGCTGGAATGCGAAGTGCAGTCAAAACAGACCTGTTTGTTGAGGTGCCTGCTCATATTAAGCATGACTCCAACAGGTAGTGTTTGACTGAAAGCTAAGTTGTGTCATGGGGTTGTGGGTTTAAGCCACGCTGACTGTCAGTGAGGAGTTTGGTGTGCTCTCCCCATATCTGTGTTCCTCCCACAATACAAAAACACATGTTGGTAGGTGGATTGGCAACACAAAAAATGTCCATAGGGGGGGTGTGTGAGAGAGAGAAAATGTGTGTGCGTGTGTCTTGCCAAGCGATGGATTGGCTCCCCGCTTCCAGAGTGTGTTCCCAACTTGTGCCCATTGATTCCAGGTAGGCTCTGGACTAACAGCAACCCTGAACAGGATAAGCGCTTACAGGCAGTGAATAAATGAATTATTGTTTCCCCTTAGTTAGTTATTTAAAAAATCCAAACATCTGCCAAGATAAAATATTTACCAATATCAATTATATGTTCTCACTCAGAAATGCATCTCTCTCACACACACACACATACATACATGTATATGTTCCAAAGTAGTAGGGTTGGAATGAATGAATAAGTTAATGAGAGTGGGGGAGTTTGTGTGGGTTTGGCGCTACACAGTTGTGCACAGTTGTCTTTTCAGCTTTTCCCCTCAACTCTCCTCCACACTATAGAAACCAGGGAGCTCATGGTGTACACTCGTAGTGAGAGGAGTGAGAGCAGTAGGGCTTTAATCACTGTGGATGAATCTTCTCCTATGGTCATTGCTTAGGCTCAGTGTGAAGTGAGAGAGGAGCATAAAGTGCAATTACAATTGAATATATGACAGGTTTTTTGAGAAGAGGGTGATGTCATTTGTGTGAGTGTGAGTCATGTTTGAATCACACATGATTCATGTTTTGTTTGTGGCTGGGTGATATCCATACTGTAGGCTAGTGTGGTGACCAGTTTCCAGATGTGTTATGTGTTTATATATTGTATCATGGTTTCTTTTAAAAAGGGATGCACAATTTTATTGTTTTATTGGGTTAATTGGCAGATAATTGCTTTGAGAACAGAAGATCACCGGACAGATGTTTATATATGAACAGTATGTCTGATATTTTTTGTTATCCAGAATGTTTTTTGTTTGTTTGTTTATTGAGATGCTGGGCTGCTGTGCTAAAATGTCTGCAATTTATTCATGTTGCTGCATATCCATCTGCAAAACAAATTACACGTTTCTTTTTGTTCCCATTGCTGATCCCAGTTTCTACATTTTAAGCATTTATGCATCTCCGTATGTACATGAAAAATATAAGATATCAGCATCTGTCTAGAATTCTCTTATAAGTGTATCAGATCTTTTCTTTCAAATACAGAGGATAAGGATTCTAATGTTTACTTAGATACCATTCAATAGTAGGAATACAACCTTTTGTCTTTCAGTATCAATGCACTAGCTGAACTCAAGATTTGAGCCAATGTTGATTTCATAGCTGCAAAATACATAAACATAAAATTAGGGGCTTAATCATTCCTAATTCAGTTTGATTACAATATGGTGGAGTCCTCGTTCATACATTTTTTTAAAAGAAAAGCAGTGCCTGAAATGTGTTAATTTAAAATAATTAAACAAGTTGATATAGGGTGACCATATCTAACCTAAAATTGACAAGTTAATATTCACAAGCAAATAATATATATATATGTGCACACACACACTATATTCATTTGCAGTTGATGTACAATAATAGATATAGTCACTGTGTTTTTGTCAGTTTTTTATGTTGTGCAAATATTTATTCACATAATTTCAAAACAATAATCATGAATTTGGCACATTTTAGACCATAACCAAGACATTATTGATCACATATGATAATTTCTGATATGTTTAAATATGTCTATATCAGCCAAGTACATTATACAATAGTTGTACATCATAAGTATTATTACATTTATGTAGAGAATCAGTTTTTGCTGCTGTACTGTGCACACTAAACACCTGTTGTATTTTTAGCAGTTTCTCTCAGGTAACAAACCTGCATATTTTCCAAAGCTTATGCTTAAGTCTAGGTTTATGCAGTGATTCAATGCTTATATAACAGTAAAACAAAAATGTTTATTATTAGGCACCTAATAGATCTCAAGTTACAATATTGTAGATTTACTGCAGGTCTTATCGTTTTCTCATTTTCTTCCTCTAGATGGGCAGGATTGTATTTTGGAGCCGCTGTGCTTTCCTGAGCAGCAGAGTGGTAGTGTTGGCCTAGTGTCCTCAGATGATCCAGTGAGCTGTGTGCTTTGTTCACACTCTGCTCCGCTCTCCGATAAAAATCAGCTCCTGAAGCACATGGTGCTGGACCACAAACTCGTTATCGCTGACATCAAACTCATCGCTGATTTCCCAAAGTATTATAACTATATATTTTTGAGTTACAAATGTATTATGTTATAGCATTTTTATCAAATGTCATATTCTCTTATTTAATGTGTTCTTGCTTATTTTGATTAGTATGTTACATCTTTCTTAAACCTGTGCACATATATATATATATATATATATATATATATATATATATATATATATTTTTTTTTTTACAAAATAAATCTCTGGTCCTAAAATCTTTTTAAAAGAGAAAGCTATTTCATTCAGAAGAAATTGTGATATTGCAGTTAAATAATAAAAGTGACCTCTGGAAATATTTGGATAATTTTTAAGCAGTTTGTTATCTCCTCTAATAAAATGAATGCTGTATATGTTATAAAAATAAAATGAACACATTTCTTGTTCTGATGCAGGTATATGCTTTATTGGAAGAAAAGGTTTACAGAGCAACCCATCACAGACTTCTGCAGTGTCATCAAAACCAACTCAGAGGGACCTGTTGGTAAGACTTCAATAATTCTGCTTCACTTCTGCTCTACAACATTGTAAAATAAAGCTTTGATCTAAAAATAGCTTTTTAGCCACATTGGTTTTAAAATGTTATAAGGAATTGTTTATAAAATTCTGTAAAATCTTAACAAATATTACCTCTATTGTTATGTATAATTTTTGGTATTGCATACTTACAAGGCTCTTTATCTTCTGTTGGCTGTATTGTAGATCAGCAGGAGAATTACTGCCTCCTGTGTGACGTCCTGCTTGAGGACCGCATTCTTCGAGAGCAGCTACAGCAGAAAAGACTGGTATGTATACACTCAGTATACAAACACCAACCTGGCACTGTGTCCGAGTCACTGACCATGTTACACTGATCCGAGATTGTTACATGAAGCTTTTGAACTTGAGACTGACCCCCCGTGGGGACTGTGATGGCAGGGGGACTCTAAGTAGATATCTACCAGTGAAAGCAGTGTTTTGATATTTATTTATTTATTTATTTATTTATTTGTTTGGAGGAAGGTTTCATTCAAAATAGAAATTACATTTTGTACCATGTATTACTAGTGCAGACAATAGCAGTTCTTAAGGGAAATAAGGATGATAAAAACCCACACAATTCTGTGATATTTGGCCGTGGATATTATTTCTCTGGTAAGTCTTATGAAAGCGATTAATAAAAAGCACACAGAGAAGCCAGAGTTCCCTCTCAGATTGTTTCTGTAGGACATAATGAGTCAACATCATCATCTTGCACACATCTCTGGGAAAATCTGCGATAGTGGTTGCTAGGCAACTTGTATTCCCATCATCTTGGCAGCCTGTACCGCAGCGAGGCGACCAGCTGTTGAACAGCGCTACTGTGACCTTCCTTAGGCGTTTGTGCCGAAACACTGAAAGAAACTTCACTCGCTGATGTTTAATTAGACAAATTTATACTGACCTGGATGTTAATGAAGACTAAATTGGTACTTATTATTTATGATGATCTACCTTTGTGTATAAACAACACCGGCTTTTCAAGAATACTTATTGGAACACAGTTGGTGGGACGGTAACTGAGTCTTAATGCACATAATATTACATTTTATATTACAACTAACAACACTCTACTGTAGGTCAGAGTTCATCAGGCTAAATGACACCTACACAAATCTTTCATGACAACTACCAGAAACATACATAAACATCTTATTTACAAGCTTATTTAAAAAAAAAACAATGCAGTTGTTGTGACAGCTGCTTTAGTAGATTTCACCCCAGAAAATGTTAAGCCAAACGACTCTTGTAGAAATAAGCCATTATATGTATTCATGTATGTTTGTGAGTTTAAATGAAATGTTCATAGACGTAATTAACCTGAGGACCTGCAGTAAAGCTTTGCCAACAAGATACAAGGACTGATCACGTTTATCTAAATTGACCTTAATTCAGCATCACTTTTGTGTATTCAGAGTGTTAGTATTTTTTGCTGCTGTTTTTTTTTTTTATGTTGAACAGGAGGAGGTTCTTGAGCAGCAGCAGAAGGAAAGAGATGACACTAGTTTTCAGGGCACCTGTCTGTTCTGTAATGAGGAATTTACTGGAAACAGGTGAGGTCTGCTATAATATTTCTCATCTGTGTTGTATATCTTTTAATTTTCCTGGTAAACAACTACTTGTATGTTTTGAATATCCCATAGCTATCTATATACAGTCTTTTTGTATTTATGCATTTCCTTGTTGTAGATCAGCGTTGCTTAATCACATGGCCAGAGAACACTCCTTCAGCATCGGACTGCCTGACAATATCGTCTACTGCACAGAGTTCCTCAATACACTGGAGAGGAAGCTAGACAAGTAAGCCTTCCGTCACTAAGCACACAACTGCAGATTACTCCAGAGATACAGTAGATCATATTAGATTTTCTGTCCATTTCAGTATGAAACATTGAAAACTGCACCCTCTCCTGGTGGATGGAAATTGAATGTCATTCAAAGCCATTCATAGGTTTAACAGGCAATTCCATAAATTAAACAGTTTATACAAATCTTAATAAATAAATGGAAAAATATTGTAAAAGTCTTTCAGAGTGGCTTTATGTAATATGCTATTTTCTAGATCAGCCTTTCGCAACCTTGTTCCTGGAGGCACTCTGCCCAGCACATTTTAGTCGTTTCCCTGCTTTAACACACCTACTTCAGCTCTGAACAGACTTGTCTATTAACTGAGACGAGAAAGCAATAAATATGCAGGTCAGGGTGCCTGGACCAGGGTTGAGAAATACTGTTGTAGATAATTGTCCATACTGGCAGTTATAGAAAAGAGATTGATCTGGAATGTTTAACAACTCTAAAAGCTCCCTCACAGATGTTATGATTACATTACTTATAAAAACTCAGAAGCTGGTGTAGGTTCACTAGAAATTATAGAGGGGGAAAATATATATATATATATAATATATTAATATATATAATGTATGTATCGCTTGTTTTCTATAAACCGATGTGTAGAAATAATCAAGTTTCTCTACAGTGAGCCATTTATCACCAAATGACTCTGAATGACTGGCTTTACATCGCAAGGACTTTACCTTAAAAAATAAAAAACAGCGTAATTCTCATTTAATAAGCTTTTTTAACCTCTCATGTGTTTCTCTTTTGTGTGTTGTAACAGCATGCAGTGTCTTTACTGTGAGAAAATATTTCGGGACAAGACAACTTTGAAAGATCACATGCGAAAAAAGCAACACAGACGTATAAATGCCAACAACCATGACTACGACCGCTTCTATGTCATTAACTACTTGGTATGTTTTTGTATCAAGGTTTTTTAGATGCAGTCACTGGATAATGTTTGAAGGTCAATTAATAATAATGTTCACATATGTTTAAAGTCCAACCAGGCATAAGGTTTGAGTGAGTGAACTGAATGTTCCAGTGTACAGTTTGTAATATGTGCTTTAATGGGTGCAGGAGCTAGGGAAGACTTGGGAAGAGGTGCTGTCTGAGGATGACCGAGAGCTGCAGGAGGAAGAGGATGAGTAAGAACCACTTGTAAACCTAATGCACTTTAGATATATCATGTGAGAGCTTGCATAGGTTAAATTGTTTGTTGAGAATTGTAATTTTTGCAAATGTTTGCTGTGTGTGTGTGCAGTGATTGGTCAGACTGGCAGGCTCACCCAGTGTGTGCTGTTTGCTTGTTTTGTGAGCAGCAGGAAGAAACCATGGAGAAGATCTACACACATATGCAGGTCAGATTCTTGCTGTTTAGCATTATGCATGTTATACTCTTTGAAATCAGAGAAGATTGTGTGTGTATATATATACACAAGTCATTATGATTATCAATTCTAGCCTAGTGTTATTTTAACAGTTTAGTCTGTGATTGTTTTTTCTTTGTTATAGGAAGCTCATAAATTTGACCTCCACAAATTAAAAACTGGACTGAGTAAGTAGAGCTTGACAATTAAAATAAAGATATAATTCTTTATGAATTTTGAAAAATGTATAGATTTAGAAAAAAAATATATAATGCATTTGTGTGTTTCTGATTAGACCTGAAGTTTTACCAGCAAGTCAAACTAGTGAACTACATCCGTCGTGAGATCCACCAGTGCCGATGCTACGGTTGCCAGAAGAAGTTGGAAACAAAGCAGGAAGTAGTGCAGCACATGATTAAGGAGAATCATGTGATGCAACTTCCAGAGGTGTCACACTGGGACCAACCACAGTGAGTGTGGATTCTCTGTAGTAAATCTAACAATATTTATTTATATCAAGCTTTCATTTCATTTTTACATTACGATTAGAAATTGTGTCCTTGCCTTATACTTATGATTAGTGTTAGTAATGAGTAATTACTGTTTATTTCCCAGGTCTACATGTTGATTTTCTTGCTTAACCCTTAGAAATATAGATTTTATTGTTCTCATTGTGCTATTAAATGAATAAAGCTAATCAAATCCAGTAACATTAGGATTATCTGATGTTTTACATTCTGTTATCTGCTTCAAATATACAATTTAGACTCCTTTTTTGTTCATTTTAATGTTACAAAATGACCATATACAGCAAAGATTTTAAGAATTAGTTTCACAAACAAACATATACACATCAATACTTTTCATTTAATAGAAATCATAATATAATCGCTTACAAACATAACAAGGTATTGATATTTAAAACTGAATATATTATATTTTCTTATTTTTAATACAAGGTAATGTAAGAAGAAATTTGAGACCATTTTTGCCAAATTTGACCAAAATGCGGTGTGCAGCTGCTGTGTTCAAATGATGGAGTAAAAAAAATTAAGAAACTTCATATTTTGGACATATAGATGTCTATATAGATTCTTCTTTCTGTGTGCAGGTACTATTTCCCTACATATGAGAATGATGCCCTCCTGACTGCCCTGTCAGACAGTGAGTGTGAGTCTGAAGGAGCTGACTACAGTTCTGAAGTCCCTGTGATTCCAGAAGACATCTCCAACCTGAAAGTTATAAAGCAGAACAGTGTGCTGAACAAGCTTCTCAAGGACAGAGGCAGCTCCGACTAAAGACATAGAGCCTCTTCACACAGACTTTACTGTAAGAAGGGAACCTGCAGGTCATTCTGTTGAAATAGAAAGTGCTCTCTCTCTTTCTCTGATGTGTCTGAAACCTTTTGCACAAATGCACCATGATTAATTTATACACAGAAGCCTCTATTGATGTTACTGCACACTGAAAATTAATGAGTGTTATTTATGTAAATGTTAGATGATATCTCGTTTGCTACAAGTGCACCTTTTGGCAGGCCAGTGCAAAAAGCTTCACTGACAAAATTATAGACTCAGGTACGCCTTATTAAAAAAAATTGTGATTATGTTTTCCTTTTCTCTTTTGATGTCATTCAGAATGAAAAAAAATAAGTATCATTAATAGAAATGGCTTTAGGGCTCACAAATGGTGCAGCTGTCTAGAAGCAGGCTCTGTCTTTGGGAGAGTTTGGTATCTGGTGGCCAACTTGGGTACCGATTTGGGCAGTTAATATTCTCCTCAAGGGTGTTAAACTGTCCAGTGTCATGTGGTTGGCTTCACTGTGTGACTGGGAGCAAAATAGCAAATAGTGGAATTATATATAATTGGGATATATATAAGACTGGGAGCTCTGATATCTTAGGTGTGCCGTTGTAAATATATTATGTAAAGAAAAAAAGATGTATCTTTGTATGTCTCATAGGTGAGTAGGAATATTGTCCGTCAATATTGTGGAAATGTAAATAATTGAAGGATTTGTTATAGAACATCTCTAGAGGTGGCAAATCCATTATATGACGACAGATCGGGTGCCTAAAGCCTGAGATATTGCCTTTGTTAGTTATGAGGTAAATGTTTAAAATCAGAGTAATGCAAATGCCACCCATAAACTACCCATTCACCCCCACACATCACCCCTGTGGAGAAAGTTGAGTTTTTTCAGGTTTCTTGTTAATGAAATACTTCTCATCCAAACGCTCTGAATGATTTCCTTTACAGCTTACAGCAGTGTTTAAACTATGCAGAATTCCTTATTAAACCTGTAAGGCATCTATTTACTGTTATTAGCTTATTCTTGCATTGGTCACTTCTCAGATTTTGGTGGTCTTTGCTGGAGCTCTGTTCTGTGGTGCTTTTCCCAGGGCGATCTGACGAATGGCCGATCCAAACGCAAGAGTGTTCAGAGACTCTGCAGCATCTTTCACATTATCACTAACATGCACAAGCACACACACCTGGAACACAGAACAGCAGCAAACCCAAAATGTCAACACTATACGGAACAATAAAGCCTAAAAGGAAATTATATTGTTGTAAAAAAATGAGATGCTGTGTATAATTTACCCTGGTGTCACCACTGAGACAAGGCTGCAGCAGGTGAGTGAGTTTGGAGTTCCTGAATGGTACATGAAGAGCGTTACTCCTCAGAGCACTGAACACCTGCAGAAATAAGAGAGAACATAAAAGTGGGCTTCTAAGATTTCAAACAATTCACCTCAGATAGCAAATGACCACAAATTAAGAAATGAATATGTAATAAATCAAGTCTTACTCAGGATAAAGCTAAAAGCCTCTGTACTTGTATGCAATACAGGTTCCAATTATTTTCTCTTGTAACACTAAGTTACAATTTGTTACAAACATAAAATAAAAAAGTGAACCTTTTAATTGGAAAACATGGAACTATGTCAGTGAGGAATTACTTATTCTATGTGACCAAAAGTGTGGACACCTCATCCAGAATGTCTTCTGAAACTAATTGGTAGATTCTGCTCTCCTGGCTTTGAATTAGTTGTTTGTTAGTTATTTGCAGATTGATGAAATCAGGTGCTGATGTAGGGTGATCTGGATCATACAGGCCACTTCAGCTCTTTCTATACACGCTGGCTAGAGCACAACTGAACATCTGTGTCCAGAGCTGACTTCACTAATTATAGGGGGATTTTACATTATGATGGATTTTCACTTAGTCAGTACAACCTTGATTCCTACATTGAGAACCTCTAAGCTAAGAACAGTGTAAACCCTGTGTTATCTTTCTTACCTGTCTCAGAGCCATCAGAGATTTATTGATAGCTGCTGTTTCTGTGAGACGCTGACCTGAGGCTTTGGTTTTAGAGACACGTTCAGAGCCAGCCAATTCACAAAGGGTCAGCGTTCCCCGTGTTGTTACTCCACACTCTCTATCTGTACACCCCACTGTGACGAAGACGAGGATATGAGAGCAGGAGCTGATGGAAAGAGATGCTGTAAACATGCTAGCTCACTTCCAGAAGATTTTGTCTGCTATCTTAAAACATAACAGTAATAAAATATGATTCTTCTGAGTGATTCCACACTCCTTAAACCAATCCCCTATTCACTACTGAAGCAATGAAACATCAGATTTGAGGTAGCCAACAGGTTCCTTAACTGACCGAACTGAACTTGGCAGTTCGTGTACTACTCCAAGTGTATGTCAAATGACATTGTATCAGTGGCAGTTCAGAAATGTTTAGGTGCTATGCATCTCTCAGGTGAGTATGAATATTTAAAAAAGACCCACTGCTAGTCTCATCCACAGACCCTCTGCCCACATGTAGATGGAGAGTCTGACATCTTTGGCGCATTAATTTGGCCACACTGTCAGGAGACGGTCAGGTCCATTCTGATTGGCTATACATGCTGCTGGGTAAAGGCAGTTCTATTCATTATTTTGTACTGGTCTGATATTGGAGTTTCTGTGACTACCTTCTTCAAAAAGACATGCTTGTGATTGATTGTCTTGTGAGTTAAGTGATGAAAGGCACCAAATTCTCTCTAGACTGGACTGGACTGGACTGCTGATATATGACTTTAAAGGACAGCAATGTGTCCCGACCAAATGTACAGGTTTGCAGTGAATTCACAGCGAGTCCCTTGGTGTTTGTAGCAATTAGTGTAGTAGTGAATTGTAGCTCTTACTCAATAGCAGTAGTAGTGATCCTACCTTTCCATATTTTCTTCATTTGAATAGTGGTGTGCGTTTTTCGCCCCCGTTTCTATGACAGTTCTGATGTCGTCTTCTGTTCTGACCTCCACCTGAGTGAGACCAGGCACAGTGACAGACCGCCCCTGACTGCGGATCTCCACCTCATTGTTTGGATTCTCACACAGGAGATCAGTCAGACTCTCTACATAGATCTCCAACATAGATATCTGAGAGAATCACAAGACAGAAGTCTCAAATAACCAAATATCTTGACCTGAAAACATATTGCTTAGTTTCATTCATTTACTAAAGGGTTGTTTTTTCTCTTCTGCAGGGAGAAGTTGAGTATACTAAAAATAACAAATGTGTATATATTTAAGATCAATGTTTAAGAAGCTCAGTGTTTCTATAATGGCTCCAAAAATAAATATCGGTGGGTCACAGAAATATAAGGGCATTGACACGTTAAATGCCCTGTGAGGGGCTGTCTGCACCCAATGATTTCAGGTAGGCTCCAGACCCACAACAACCTTGTCGTATTATTATTTATATATCAGAAGATATATACCTTTTAGGTGTAGTCACTCTTGCAATTTTTATCTACAAATCCACAAACCTGCATGTGGTGGCATGGTCCTAGAGACACATTTTACAGTTTATATGTGTACCTTAAACGTATATGTGCAGTTTTCTCTCTCCTTACAGAGACGCAGTAACTCTGTGACTGACCTGAGGGCAGAAACACAAAGATTACTGTAGTGATCTAGTGGAAATGCAAAAGACACCTTAAAGAAGACAGATAGATTAGAAGTCCTGTGTAGAGGAAATAGGAGATAAACCAATCAAACTCACATAAACCCACACACAAATATCTGAGCTATGCACGGGTGAAGGAGATGATACCCTCATGCGTCAAAATATTAGGAAACTTAAATTTAATGTAGAAAACTGAGCTTGTCCATAAGAACAGAACAGATTAGGCGACTCCTCCAAAAGTTACATAGTGAAGTTTCTGCAGTGCTGAGCCCAGAGTAGCAATGACAGAGGCTCTGTTCTCCCCATTACAGGTCAGTGAAGCGTCACAGTAATTTTAAAGCTGTCATTTAAAGGTAAAAATATTGCATCTCATTTCTTCATCTGGAGGAAGACCTACATTCAAGGAGCAGGGTTTTTGTACATAAATGCAGTGAAAAATCAATATAAAATTTCTTACCAGACATTGATACCCGGAACGTCTTTCCTGCCCATCATCGTGTAGCTCTTCCCAGAGCCTGACTGACCATAAGCTAGAATGCACACGTTGTACCCATCCAGACAGGACGCTATAACTGGTGTGATCCCAGCCAACACTTTCTCCTGTGAGAAGTTTGCATGTTTTGAAATAAGAATTAGGAGCTTGACTTATTAAAGGTCAGCTAGAACTTTACCTGTTAATTTTATAAATTACACACTCATTTTCTGCAAGCACTTGGTCCTAGCAGTCCTAGGTCATGATGGGTCCAAAGCCTGCCCAGAAACATTGGGCTCAAGGCAGGAACACACCCTGGAGGGGGCGCCAGTCCTCCACAGGGCGACACACACTCACACACTCTCTCACACACTCACACCTATGGACACTTTTGAGTCATCAATCCACCTACCAACGTGTGTTTTCGGACTGTGGGAGGAAACCCACGTGGACACATGGGAAACACACCAAACTCTTGACAGACAGTCACCCGGAGCGGGATTGGAACCCACAACCTCCAGGTCCCTGAAGCTGTGTGACTGCGACACCTACCTTCTGCGCCTTCTATAGCCTCAATCTGTACAGCTGGTTTTATGGTGTTCATGTGACATCACCACAATATTAAATTCAGAACAGACTTCACAGCTTAGTTTTCTTATATGGACTCTGTGAAAAGCTATATCTCCTATTATTAGTGTTCAATGCCCTGCTAGTGATTGTGATATTAGTATGAGTTTTTCTTGCCTGAGGTGCACTCGAAGGAAAGATGCTGTCAAAAACAAACTTCTTCTCGGCTCCTTTCTGGAAGAGCAGTAGCTCATGGTCAGAGAGCAGCTCCAGGCAAACTGTGGACCCTTCTGAGTTTGACTGAGGCCAACAGCGGCAGAACACACGGATGTTCCCCTGCAGATCCAGGAGCTTGTTGTAAAGTGCTCTCTTCTCCGAGGCCTCCTGTGGATGGTCGTGAACCATCAGCAACACTCAGACGTTTGAACTGCTGCCCTTGGAGCATTTTTAACATTTCATGAACATTCAATGAGGACTAGAAAACTGTCAGTGTAATATTCTTTACAACTTCAATAGCATCTTGTCTCCAAAAAGCTGGAACTGAAATAAAGGTAGTTGGTTCTCATTCAATTAGACATGTTTTTAGAATTTAAAATGCCTGCCTTCAGGTAGCGGGAGCGGTACTCCTCCACAGCTCCATGTTCTTGTTGCTGTCTGTGAATCATCAGCTCTGTCTCAGCTCTGAGCTGTTGTATCTGCTGCTGCATGGCACTGACATAGCTGTACACTGTGGACCGAAGTTGCTTGCTGGAGACATTCAGTTCCCGAGTTAAAGAGCCAACCTACATTTTAATAAGGATAGAGCAAGGCAACAGATTTCACCACGAATTGCTTTCATCAGGCCAATATACTGATCGGTGACAAGATTAATACCACTGACGGGTGAAGTGGATGACATTAACTTATTACAATGGCATCTGCCAAGGTGTGGGACATGTCAGGATGCAACTGAATAGTGTGTTTTTGAAGTTGATGTGGTTTCTTTTTTCTCCGAAAATAGGCCAAGGTAAGACAACCACAGAACGAGTAACAGGTTCAAGAGTGTGCAAGGCTGAAATGTACGAAGATTGAAGGCTAACTCATCTGGTCCAATCCCACTGAAAAGCTACGGGGGCATTGCAGGTTGTGTTTGCTGGATTGGACTACACGTGCTGCAGTGAATTACCACGTAAGCAAAATAAATACTGCTCACTCACATTTGAACATTTTCCAGGAGGGGCACCATTACGAGGGAAGAGGGGTGAAAATAACTTTTAATTATTAGTTTTAATTTAAATACAGATAAATGTGGTGACATTCCTGTTCTATGATATTATGATAGAGTTGTGGAAGTGATAAAGTTTCAAATTCCTGGATTATATTTTTTAAATGCGCACAGTCACCTGCTGAAGATCCTGAGGGTCCACTGAAGTTGTAACCCCAGCTTTGGCAGGTGGGTCAGGGGACTGGCTCAGAAGAGCTTGGGGCTCCTCCATGGCAACCTGCTTGTCGGTTTCCAGCTGAACGACCCTCTGGGTCAGTTTCTGCACCATTTCCGAAAAATGCTTATTCTCCTGGGACAGACAGTCGTTCCTCTGCAGCAGGTCCTCAACCTCCTTCTCTTTCATCTGGAGCTTCTGCAGGAGCTCTTCAGTGATATTGTTCTTTTCAGAATGATTTCTACAAATTGAGAAAGCCAAATCTCACAAAACTGTCATACCATGCCAAATACTCATCACAGTTTCAAAGAACCCGAAGAAGACTGTGTGAAATCCTAGTACATGCAGAAAACAGGGATTAACAAATTCTGTTAAGTTACAAAAATGTAACTGTTTTTTTTTTTTCTTATGATATTAGTATTTTTGCGGGTGTATCATCGCTGCTGATTTTTTAATATTTTATATCAAACTCCTAATGATGAGGATCAATCATAAATATTCTCTCATGTGGCAAGGACTGGAGCTCTTGCACAAACCCCTCTCAAGTAGGTTTACCTGAATGTGTTTAAGTCTGGATACAACTGCGTTTTATGCAGCTCTGAGAGGTCATCTCCGAATATGGCGAGGTAGATGGAGATGACCTCATCAGGGTCGTAATTACACTGCCTGAGCGCTGCAGTGATCTCTCCCTGATCCATCAGCCCTGGGAGAGCTTTCTGAAAGAAACACATTAGAGCAGGGGACAGCAATCATATCCACATTCACCTGGGGGGGCAGAAGGTTTTCGTTCTCATTACTTGGTTAAGAAACTGAAAAGAGAAAATGGGGAAGGGGGAGAAATTACCATGACTTGTTGGATCTTCTGACGAACAAAATCAACATCCATCTCCCAGTGGAGAGGCAGTAGGAGCCACAGGCCTCTCTGATCATCAAAGTATCTGCAGATATTAATTTCCTCCTGTGTGGACAAATAGTGTTTAAATTACTTCATCATACGCCTCAAGCCTAAGCTGGGTTTCGAATCCCAGTCTACCATGTGTGGAGCAGTTTGGTAACACCCTGTCAAAAACATCTACTGCGCAAAGCACTAAGACATTAAAGTTTTATAACAACCTGAAACATGCATGTTCTGAGAGTTCCTCGGCCCTGGATGTAGACGCAGTTCACATGGTTATCTTCAGTGTATGAGGGGGCAGTTGGTGTAACCTGGCTATTATGAGGACATTCCTGAAACACACACACACACACAAAAAAGAACAAAAAACCCTCTGTGTATATATATATAATGACTTAGTTTCAAGCGTAACTTTTAATATCACATCACACCATTACCTCTGGGGGATGACTACACTTATTATCGTTCCTTTATATCACTAACTACATTATTTTACACCCATGACCTGTAAATAATTCATAATGGATTTCATTCATTTGACTAAATTAGAGCACTTACCTGGTTGAAACGACTAAAGTGAGTACAAACATTTTTAAACATTTAAACTTTTTACAATAATACATTTATTTTATTGCCATTTTTATTTCTTCGCCATTTCCATTGATATTTTGTACTGGGGCCCTTTGGATCCTAGACAATTAGTTAGTGAATGACATTCTGAAAGGGTTAAAAGGATTTCAAAACATATTCTACACTCCCAAGATCTTACCGTCCATATGGCTGAACTAAATATTTTTATGATGTCATGAAAAACAACAAATTTAGAGTTTACCTCTGCCTCCTCAGGGTGAAGTTGTAAGGAATGTTTCAGCCCTGACTCCTTTTGGAATGAAACATAATACAAGGGGTCATTCAGAATAGAGGACATTTACAAGTCATCACAGATGAGACAAAACCTTGTGTCTCAATTCCTGTCATTTTTCACTTACAGAGATGATTTGAAAACTCCAGTCGTCTATTATATTGCGTCAATCAATTATTGTTTATTTCTACAGTAAAGTTACTTTTTTTGAGGTACAAGATTTTGTTATGTGAAAAAAATGATCACAGATGCTACATGTGGCTCTCGGGTATAATATAAAATACAAGAGAGAAATATGCTCTCGAGTTTGAACAGAATAATATCTAACTCATTCATTCTTAGGTGTTAATTGAGAGAGCGTTAAACATTGCTGTACTCACCTCCCAGGGCAGCATGCTGACCTCTCCTGCAGTGCTTCTCACAGAGGCACCATTGCCCATATCTACAACCCTAAATCCAGAAAAAAGGGCAGCACAAACCTATAACATCTATAACTGAATCCTTAGTGTCCACATCATTACTCTTCCAGTGCACAGGCACACTGCTGCAGTAACCTTATAGGCTGCTCCAGCATTAATGTTAGATGATTACACCCTCAGCTTATAGTTCCCTGCCACACCTATGTGCCAATCCTTCTCTGTTTTACAAGTACAAGGGGTTCCATCAACAGCAAAACTAGGCACATGGTCTTCTTAAGAAAGTGTGTTTTATTAACGGCCATCTGAAAAGTCAACGTCCACCAAAAAGTTACTATATTCTACACTGTTGGGCTGCAATCACTTTAACAACTGGCAAAGGAGCCAGGTGACATTTCCCATCAAGTAATGTGACACTGCCAATGTGAGAACAACAGAGGGGTAATTATACCATCAACAGGTTTCACACCACAGAGACAGTGACTGACCCAGATGTTTTTAACATGGTAATGAACACGATAAATCCTGCACAAACTACTCGCCTAACATTTCCTCTAGAATTAAGGCTGTCAATGGTATTTTTACTCCTTTACTGTAGGAAAAGCCCCTGCCCATCTGGAAAGGCTTTATATTTAAACATCAAAAAACCTCTGTGACAATTTGATGGCATTCAGCCACAACATTTATAAGGTCACTTACTCATGCTGAGTGTAGTTCTGGAAGATAACTCACACCAAAACCATCAAGAGAATTTTTTCACTGCTCTGAAGCCTGATTCTGAGGGGCTCAGCGCATATGCAGTTAATACATATTCATGTCATTAGTGCTAGTTATGAATTCACCTCTTTACAGAGTTTCTGTTGGGATTGTTTAACCCTTCTGTTCATAGGAATTACTGGAAATGACCCTAGAAATAAGCATGTACGTAGAAATGTTTTGCTCCCATGCAGATGAACAATTAAAGAAATTAAGCTGCAGGAAAAGGAGTGTTCTTTTATTTCTGAAAAACCAAAAAATTCATGCATGTAAGTAAACACCATTGTACCCATTACAGTTCACTGGGTTTTGCATATTTACTTTGCCATGTTCACCAGCCAACAGATGAAATACACCTCAGCGCTAATCCAGCTTCCTACTTTTTCTGTTGATAAAGCTCACAATAAGGCATTTTGGTAATGTCCAAGCCACAAGGCACTTGTTGTGGGTGGCGGGGGGTTACTTCTAGTATACATTAACATACATGGCAGTTTTTGCACAATGATTAGAAACCTATTCTGATTTTCTACAGAGAACAATCTGGGAAACTATATCTGTATTTCAGCAAAGATGGTGTTCTACCACAGATCATATCTGACATAACTCTAGTGCAAAGTTCTGGGGATAGGTACTGATTATCCAGTAAAAGGGAAAGCTAATGGGTAAATGTACACCTTAGTTTGGTCATGCTGTGTTGTCAATACAAAATCACAGTGTTACTACATCACATTTAAAGCTAGACTCTGCTGGTGAGGTAAAGCATAAATATCAAAATTTACAAAGGGCAAAAACACTACGTAGTGAAAGAATCTTTTTCGAAAATACATCAATATAAATATGTCAAAATTGATTTTTAAAAAATGATCTAAATTCAGAACCCCAGTGGCCTACAACCTGAACTGACTCCTGTTTTGTATAAAGTTATCTATTTTAAAGCTATATCTTGCCTCGGATAAAGGTAAATATTAAACCATGAATAAAGGCTTTTCTGCATAGAGGTGATAATGCTGATGATGCAAGTTGACTCACAGTACGGCTGGCCTGAGCAGCATTTTACAAGCTTCTAATACTCACTGACTTTGTAAAACTAGCATCACCCTTATAAACTAATATCTCTAAAATGTTGTTACTCGTCCATCATTACATCAGCAGTTATGAGATGGAAGAGAATTAGTTGCAGTAAGGACTGAACGTATGGCATGCATGAAATACTTGAGTATACACAATATTTAGGTCTGCCCTCTAATCCCAATGAACATTACAGTAACACAACGATGCAGAATGTTCATGAACGTTTAACCACAAAAACCCTTAACCCTGAACCATAGTGTGAATGGTTAATAACTGTTAAAAAGAAAAATATCAGTAATTGTAAGTTGTGTAAAAGCAAAAGTAATTTAATACAAATAATAATAAATGATGTGCTGTTGACATGGCCTGTATTAAAATACTAGTTTCCCTTGCTGGTGAGTTTGCATTAGAGGACAGAGTTTCCTTCATGACATTGACCATTGGCCTGAATTCCCATTTACCAAAGACACATCCACATGGGTTATTGTCACTCCTGAGATCAAACACAATCATGGTGCTATGGTCACTGAAACGAACAGCTGCCATTGCCAAGGGTCATCAAACAAATTCCATTGCTGTCATAAGTAAGTCTCATATATTCATTATTGTAATTTTATATATATATATTTATTTATTATTATTATTTTTTTAATCTAGTTATGTTACAAATTTTGATATAGAGTATCTTCAGCTCATTTGAAACAACAAATAACAGCTGGTGTTCTCAAATGATACAATAGAAAAATGGTACAAGGTTTAGATATGACAGCAATGATTTATGGCCAATGTTTAGATGTGCTGAGCTCCAGCGCTCTTTACAGTGACAGCACACAGTTTTTATGATCTGACCAGTTTAAAGCCCTGGCCAGTGTCAAGCAATGCTGGAGGGAACCAGTTGAGTTTTACCCTTCTCAAAAATCGCAGACAGATGCCACACAGCCAAAACAGGTTCAGAGCACCGCACCAGTGGGCAAGCTGAACCACAGGGTATGTCCAACGAGGAAAATACAGATTCCAGTGCTTGGCCACATCACTCCCTGTAGGCAGGTGTAGCTTATAGTCCCCCCAGTGTCTCGATAAGCCATACTCAGCCATGACGTTTCGTCCACGCTCAGCCCAGCGGACAGTGTTGCTAAGGTTACAGTTGAAGTCCACCCATTGGCAAGTGAAATCTCCCAGCTGAGGGGCATTCTGGATCTCCAAGTCTGCTGAGGTGGACAAAGTAGCCCCTTGAACAGCTACATACACTTCCTTTACCCTCCACACCTCCTTAACCCAAGGGAGGGAGTTCTCTGTGTCAAGGACCAGAATGAGGCGAGAGCAGTAGTTTGCATTCTTCTCTCGCCAGAGCTGCACAATCTCATCCAGACGTAGGACATCCCCGCCTGTAAGAAGAAAAACAGAACAGAAAGAGGTTCTTAAATGCTTTTTAAAAAAGGCTCTGCAGGAAATCAAATCATAATAAAATAAAATAATAATAAATAAGATTAAAATAAGAAACCACTTTAATTTTGCTGCAGATTCATAAAATATTCTAAAATAAAAACATATATAATATGTCAGGAATTAAAGCCTGTGGGCTCAACTGTAATCACAGTTCTTACCACTAATCCTCTTTACATGTTAGGCTAATACAAGGTCTCAGGTGCTAGGACACAAATACTCACATTTTGCAAGAGTCTGTAATTTGAGCTAGGCTATATTTCGCAATGAAAAATCAAAATGTACCATATTTCAATCAATCAATCCCGCATTTAAGGCACAAGTAAGAAAGAAAAATATGCGATCAGTAACATTAAGATTTTCAAACATTTTCAAAGGCTTCAACTCTAATTTGTTGACATATTTATTGAATTTCAGTTCCCAAAATACCTGCAAGAATTAAATTCTGTGAAACAAATTACCCAGTTCAGATGTTTTGGGAACTAGAGCTTATCAATAATTGTAGAGTGCCTATGTGGCCCTGACCTAAAAGTTTCAACTTAGATTTGTACTATTGTCATCACACTTACCAGCCAGAGCCCACTCTCCAGTGCGATGTGTGTGGCCACTGTAGAAGAGCACATAGGTGTCATAACGAGGCCCATCAATAGTGTGGGCCTCAAGGAAGGAGCAGAGTTTTGTTTGTATTGTGCTCAGAGTTAGTCCACTGGTGGAGTAGTCACAGCCATGTGTCTCAATCATGTGGTGAGAGAAGAAGCGCTGCACATTGTTCAGAATGCCTGTGGAGCGAAGGTTCAGCTCCTGCACCTGATCTGGGGGTAGCAGGATGGGTTGACCATCCATGCTAGGGACAGAAGGAAGAAGCCAACTGTATTAAACATGAAACAATGTCAGAATGTGCAGATCATAATTTACTTTAAAATATGTAGATACTGTTACAGTGATTATGTGTATCGTGAAACAGAACAATACAGAGCACTTTTATAGAAATGACAGAATTTCCAAAAGAAAAAGAGGTAGGAAAAGATTTTACATACCTACAGTAGTTGGTAGGGATGACCACTGCATAGCCCACTGATGTCCCACCAAGGCAGTTCCCCAGTTCATAGAAAAGACCATAAGCAAGAGACTCAAGGGGCAGGACTAATAGAAACACACTGATGAAAAGACTGTTGGATGGCTAAAAGAAACAAAAAAGGAAATAAACATTAGTCAGAATAAGGACCTGCAAGAGACATATAAAATGTTGCCATTCTAAAAAACTACAACACAATGCTCAATGAAGCTTATGCTCTTATCAATCAGAAGCCTGTGTTTTTTATATATATATATAAATGAATAAACGCCTCAGAGCTAATCCAGCTTCCTACCATTTCCGTTGATAAAGCTTAATATCAGTCAATAAGGCCTTCTGGTGATGTCTAAGCCATAAGGCACATGTTGGGGTGGTGGGGGCTTACTTCTAGTATACATAAACACATCACGTACATATTAACATGTAAAAACCCACCTGCCAGGAGAGTGCTCCGAGTGTCACTGTGGAAACAAGGCTGAAGAGCACCAGGTGTTTTGAGATGAGGCAAAAATGGCGCATGCCTTTGGAGGCCATAACTCTGTCCAAAGCCCCTGGCTCTGCCCTTTGAGCCAAACACGCACTCTGGCAGTCACTCAGCTTGCTGTGGAAGCCCCAGAGAGTGACCAGGAACACAACGTGGCAGATGATCCAGAAAATGCCAGAGGCTGAAAAACTGGGGATGACGACATACCATTGGTCTAAATTACCCATCTTGAAAGCGGATAGGACCAAAAAGGTTATCTCGATTGCTAGAAGTGGCAGGAGAGTGAGGCGCCTCCACAAGCCACCTCTCCTCAGAAAGGGCGACCAGCGTTCAGTCACAGAGAGACCGCTGAAGTACATGTCCAGAAGGGGCTCGCAGACCAACCGGCTCAGGAAGCAGGCTAAAGCGTAGGGGTTTGTGGTTACCCCCAAGGACTTGAAAAAGACGACTGATGTGATCACGGTGAAGCAGATCAGGTTAGGAAGAGCCAAGAAAGATTTCATTCGCAAGTCTGTGACAAGTGTAGCGACAGCCAATGCAAGCACAGCCAGGCTTATGGAGTCACGGGCCACTTGGGTGGTGCTGGCCACAGCAAACCCTGTAAGCTCTAGGGCCTCAGCAGATTTCAGGAGAGCAGGGCGTTGTTTGGTGCAGCCACATATTCGCTCTACCAAAGCCCACAACATCCTTATCACAATGCTGGCCACCAACATGTAGCAGGTGACCTGCTCCTTCAAGTCCATCTCCAAGGAAGGGATGTTGAGAAAACACAGCAAGCCCAGGAGAAAGCCCAACCACAGGTGGAAGAAACAAAGACTGATTCGCTCCATGCTGAAGTAGTAGTAGAAGATGCTGGCCATACCCAGGACAAACAGGCCGAGAATGAAGATGACAAGTAACACTGGCTGCGCTGTCCTCTCCCAGCGAACATAAAGGCCCAGGCATATGGCCAAAAGCAAGTTAAGAGTGGATAAGTAGCCTAGGCAGCGAATAGACATCCACATATTCACTCCTTTATTGACCTCCTCTAGCCTCGTCATTACTGCATACAGTGAATGACTCACACAATAACGAAGTAGCCTGCACATGGCTGCAGTTAAATTACCTTTTTTTTTTGACCTTTACTAATCAAAGTGCTTGATGTCTAATTTAGTGTTAAACACATAGTAAACACACACAAATGTCTGTCACTACATTCACTGCCCATGCAAAAAAACTGGAAAAAACCCACAGAAAGCCGTTTGTCTTCTTGACAAAAAAGGGGAAAAACTCTTGTAGAGAAAAGTGTTACATTTAACACACAATTGCATTATATTAATAATAATAATGGGCAGAATAACTGCAACTACATAATTTCCCCAGTTTCTCAGCACTTTATATTCTGAGGTGTAATAAAGTACGGATGTAGTTATCAGGGTCTGTATCCACACGTCTGACAGATGTTCACACTTGACCAAACTTTTCAAACTGATATTTTAGAACTTATTTTTTGTTCTCTGCAAGAACATAAAGTTTACACAGATGTAAAAAAAAATCTCTGTAACAATTCAAGTAGATTTAGTCCACGTTTCTACATTAAAATAGATGTTTAGGCATCGGCTTGGCAGATAAATACATGAAAGGTGTCGATTATCGGTGTTGTCCCACAGCTCCCACATCGGAGCAGCCCTTAAATAATGAATAACCACACTCTCCAAGATTGTTTCGCTACTCGCCACACCACACTGAGGTCGAGCTGTAGGTGGTTAGCAGCTACCAGTAGAACTGTAGAAGCTTCTAGCACTCTTTATAAGTGTCCACACCATTAGAAATGGTTTGAGTTGCTTCATTAAATGCGAACTGCATCAAATAAGAACTGGATTCGGTTAGAGTTCCGGGCTAAGGGAATGGTAGTCCACCGCCGGTGTTAGCCGCTAGCTGACACTAGCTTTAGCTCTCCTCTCTGGGGCTAAAATGTTTAACAGTTTGAACAGGTCTTCCGCCTCTGTCCGAGTCTGAGCTGATACTGACTCCAGGGTCATAGTTTAAACTGGAAATCTTCTAATAAATAAATAGCCGAAATGTCCAATTATAAGAGAGCTGGATCTACTATTGTAACTCTTCTACTTTCAAAACTTCATTTATCCCATATCTGTAAATATCTACGGAAACCCTGCTGGGACACTCAATCGCGCGCGCGTTTTCGTAGTTTCAGGGAAGACGTTTATTTATTTCGCAGAGACTTGACCTGAGCAATCATAACTAGTAACCTAAACCATACATAATGTTAAACATAACGTCTAGTATTCTAATCCTCACCGAACAATCTTCAGTACTACTCAATTTACCCTGAAATTAACGATAGTACCATAGTCTAATCCTTACCCTAAACTACTACTAAATTAACCCTTACCCAGACCCTCAACCTCAACTTTCCCCGAACTTTAAACATACTGCAAACCCTAACCTCACCCTTTGTCAATTAATCCCTTACCCATACTTTAACCATATCTACTACTAACCTAAACCAGCTTACTCAAACCCTTATATTTGCCCACACTAAACCTAACCCTAAATGGTACGTCTTCACCTTACAGTGTAGAGATTGAAATTTATGGAACATGATTTTTTTACCCCATTAAGCAATTTGTCCCACAAACTGATTGTGTAAATAAATTACGGTTTCCATAATTTGAAGAAAAAAATGGGACCCCACACACAAATTGTGTAGAATTTTGTGAAAACATACACCATACCAAATACCTGCCTTGTCCTAACCCTGAATCCAAACCTGTAATTAAGCTGGTTCCATCAGGAATGACAAGCCTCCATAATGTTAGTGTGTAAACAGATTCTGAGTGAATCATTGTACACACATCCAGAAACACACGCACTGCTCTGTTACTGCCTGAATAAGTCTACACAAAAGATTCTCACTCCCCCATTAAAAAGAATTCAAAATATCTTCAAGTCTTCACAATATCTGTGTAAGTTTCATTACAATGTGATCAAAGTAACAAAAGTTTAATGTAAATGTGCCATTCCAGAAATGTAAACTGCACACTGTCAGTGGTAATCATAGGAACCAGACGTCCATTTCAGAGAGCTTCCTCTCATGAAACTATGATGCAATTTTAGGGAGTTTTTAAAAAAAATCTATAAATATGTAATATTTTGAGAATAAGACTAGTTTTGAGAATGCAATTGTAATATTAAACAACAAAATGAATAATATTTATTAGATATAATACAGTCAAAAATGTACAATAATAAAGTGCTATGATTTCCACTAAAAGTTTAATGCCCATATGACAGCCAGCCCCCCATATAACACCTAAGAACCTGCAGGAAGTTGAGGAGAATAACAATACAAAATACAGCCCAAAATCTACCATGGATCACCTAAGGGGGAAAACTGTAGTCTTTAGAATGTCACTCTCAGCTCTCTGAATTATATATCATTAAAAAAAAATTATAGACCTTTAAGGTATAGACCTTAAAATGGGCATGGAAGAGTATCTTAGAACTAATTGCCTTCTGCAAAGAAAAGTGGGAAAAATGCAACAAGAACTGAAAAACTTTTAGCTGGCTACAAAAAATATAGTATATTACATATTGAGGCATAACTATTCCTTGGTTCTTTTAGAACAATTATTTGTTTAATGTTTAAATAAAAAAAAACTAACAAACAAAAAACCCATCAACAGCCAAGTCAAATGTAAAACAGATTTTTTTTATTTCATTTTTAATGTATTTTTGGCATATACAGTAGACATGAAATTAGAGAAGTTACTGTTCATCCCAATTTAAAGTTTTCCTAAAAAAACAGAAGGAATGTAGGTGAAATTTATTTCATAATTTAAAATTATTCTATGGTTTGCAGTATAAACATTCTGGGATACCTCAGTAGTATTAATCTGGCACCCGTTACTAGTTTTTTTTTATCATCTTACAAACCCTATTTATGTTGCACCACTCTATTTATCTTGCAAGGTGGCAGGCTCACTCAAAGATGCCAAAGGGATGACCCTTTCTGTCAATGTCAGAAACCCTTGTTCCAAGACCAATTCATTCAAGACCCCAAAAATGTTGTGTCCATGTAAGACAAATGTGAGTGAAAAGGATAATATAGAGACTCCTGATGGAGTATCAATTCACCCTTAATGCGGAATCAGCCGAAATTGCTCAACAGGTCCAAAGTTCACTTTCATGATAAGAGCAGGTTTCATTTATTTGGGTCAGATGTGAAATGTATTTGTTGTTGCACTATTGAAAGTGTGAAGGAATCAGTTAGGTTTGTAGGAGGAAGCATCATGTTATCCTCAGCAGGAGCAAACATCTCCCAATCAGCCAGCATTTGTTATTCAAGACAGAGCCCATTTCACATAACAAAACCAGTTAAATGCTTCCTTAAACCTGTTAACATTGAAATAATGCTATGGCCAGCCCAGAGTCCTATTCTGAACCTGATCAAGACCTTCTGGGAGATCATTGGCATCAAAGTTATGGAAACCCACTAGAGTTACTGAACTGTAAAAGAGACTGGAATAAGTGTGGAACAAAATCACAACAGAGCAGTGTGAGAAACATTTTAAAGCAAGGGCCTCTAAAATTACTACTAATTTAAAGCTATAAACATCCGTTTATATTTGCTAGCAGTGATTAACTGTTTTCGAAATTTCATCCCAGCTTTTTCCATTTTATAATTGTTTATATTTTATAAAAATATATAAAAAGGCAAATTATTAAATAAACTTCACCTAAATCGCTTCTATTCATGTAATGAAAGATTTCTAATTGGGATGTGCAGTCATTTTGAAATGTGGGGAAATGTAGGTTATCTCATTTTTATCTCTACTGTGTAGCAAACATTAACTATAATAAAAAGGAGCAACATAAAACAATTTAAGTCAAACACTGAAAAGAAACTATTCATGCACTCAGTTGATTGGGGCCGCGGGAAGACAAGGCAATGCAAGAACACATCAAATAAAGCACAATAAAAAGCTTTTTGTTGTAAAATATCCAAAGTTCTCAAGAACTAATTACACATTGGACACAAAGCCTATAAATACTATTGCTAATATGAATAAAGTGGCTGACAGTATTTAGTGATGTTTAATATCATCAGCTGGTTAAAAGCCAGCTTTTGTGTAAATGTTCAGTTTGGTTTCTGATATTAATAACATTTTAGGATGTGTCCATCCTCAAGCAGCAAACCACAGCCATGATTCTCCCAGATTTCTTTCAAATGCAAAAATACAATTTAGGCTAAAAGGCACCTAAAGGTTCAGTATCAAAAGAGCGAACCACTGTTTCACTTTGTGCCTTTTTTCTTCAAACATCTTCAATCATAAAAAAGGTTCAGTCTAGCACAAAGTGGAGATATGGTTGGCACCTTCAAAGCTTATACATAAGGAAATGCGTCAGACTGAAACAATATGTATCCACTAAACAATGCTTTCAGAATTTAAACACTCTACTTTGTCAGATTAATAAGAGCTATTGAACCCGTGCATCTTGTGTATATTCTCATATATTCAAAGAAAAACCAGATCAGAATTTGTCACTTTCTAACATACAACAAAGTTGTCATTTAAAGGAATAGCTCACTAAAGAAATTAATTTACAAGTCGTCAGTATGCACTTATACATCCCCAAAACTTCAATCAACCCATATCCAGAACTTCAAAAATATTATTGTTGTACAGTATAACATTCGGAACTTCAAATGAACAGAAAAACTATCAAAATATACGCAGGTAGCTGAATAATGAGGGCATCAACAATCAAAGACATTTTATGCAAAACAGTGAAAAACACACTGAAATAGCTGTGACCTTAATGAAGACCAGGGTGTGGTACCAGCTAGTTGAGGGAAGATGTGAGGATGTATTTACAAAAATAAATATGAGAAATTGGGTGACTTCTGACACCACTGACAGGGAACTTCATAACTCCATCATTAAAATATTTAAACACCAAGTGTCTTAGCAGAATATATTTGTGATTCGTGGATTTAATTAAGAACCATTCCTTTAAAAAAGTACTATTACTATTGCTATTCTTGGGAATATGCAATGGCAAAATCAAGTAGCTCTTATTAAGCGCCTCAAAAGTGTTCTCCAACAAGTGCAACTCCTGCATAAAAAAACTGCCCATTTCACAGTGAAATACAAATCAGGTGTAAAGCACTTGGCACAATTACACAATAAGTAAAATATAAGAGAATAACCTCATTGAGGTTAATCAGCCAGGAAATAAACATTTTCAAAGGTTTGGATTAAAGGATTATCCTAACTGGTGTAACCAATTTAGCAAAGAGGAATCAATTATTCAATTAAGACCCAAGAGCCTAAGAGACTAAAGAAATCTGTCTTACAGTAAACAAAAAAAATCAGTTTAAGACATTGGTATAATATTTGAGAATCATCATTTGCTTTAAATCTGTCACTAAAAGTAACAAGCCTTCAGTCTATATTCATTAAAGGCATGAGAAAAAGGACAGAATGCAAGTCTGTGTTTTTCACTAAATATATATCCAGTCAAAGACAGGTTATAAATGTTACCTTCAAGACCAAGTTCACAGCTACTCACAGCTTAAAAAAAAAAAAAGTCTTTGATCACAACGTCTTGCACAAAATCCATTCAGATACCCCAAAGGGTCAAAACATGTCCTCCAGCTTAGTCTCCTCAAAGATTGTTCTTATGAACTACAACTACCTTGCATGATTTGTACCATGTAAAGTGAGCCATTAGAAAATGGTTACAGTCACAGTGTCACACAAGCAAGCCAAATACAAATAGCCTACGTGTTGTTATCGTTGAACACAGAAAATGCTACAAATATCACTGGCAAACTCTATACCAAAGATGCTTGTTTAAACAACAGCCAGCCTATCCAATGATCCAACACTGCTAAACCTATGAGGGATAACTAGTCAAGCTATTGACTTTTAAGCCACTGACTATGTCTGAGTCTACAAAAAGTATTATTAATTTTGTGACAAAACCAGATGAAAATGTATGAAAGAGGGTCTTAGAAAGAGCACACAAATCCTGTACCCTGAGCTCACTCAGTGGCTTTACTTACTAAATCAAACACTTTTGGCTACAAAACTACTATCAGTTTCTTTTCAGCATGTCGATATGTTGAAATGTGTAAAACACAGTCTTTCCCCTAATAAAAATTTGAAAACCACCCAAGTGTCAATGTCTTTTCTCCCCAATTTAGTCATAATCAATGTAAAATGTTATAGTTCTCTCCCCATCAAACATTATCACTCATCTAAGAAGGCTCTGTGCAAAAATGACTAATGCTAGCATTGAAATCACTAGGGTGCCACTTAGCAAGAGGGGAGAGATGCGACTATGCCAGTTGCATTCTCATGAATCCCCAAACAGCACGTGATGTTAATGTGAACCCTGATAGTGTGACTCACGGTTGCACACTGCTGTACAGGGTCATTTATCATACCAGATGTGCCATTTGGGGTCATCTCTGTAAACATCTTCATACTCTGTGCAAACAGCATTATAAAAAATAAAGCAGGAAAAAGAGAGCCCAGCGTTAATCTGATGGGGTGGCTGTAGGGCAGCAAAGCTGGGCACTTCGGAGTGGGTTCAGCTGTGCAGCAGAATGGGGTCCTCCAGCTCATGAAAAGGTGCTGAGCTGCTTTGACTCTCACCAGAGTCTGAGTCATAAGGAGCGTCTGGTAGCTCTGCAAAAATATGCGCTAGCTGGTCATCCTCAAAATCAGAGCGTGGTGGCTCACGGCAGTCTGTGAAGCCCTCCTCATCATCTAGCATGTTGAAGTCCTGCGGTATGTAAAGCATCTCTGGGTAGTTATGGCTCACCAGGTCGCTTGTGGTGGTGGCTGACACTTTGCGGAAGGCAAGGAGATGCATGTGCGAGAACTTGACATACTTGTAGCGCTTGAAGCCCAGCGACTCCACTGCTACACGCCAGCTGCGCATCATCAGTGCATGACGGCCCTGGTGCGAGGAGTCTGGTGTGATGATGAGGAGGAGGCCATGTAATGTCAGGAGTTCGTGGGCTTTCTTACAGCACAGCCAGCGCTGGTAAGGAGAAGGGAAATAGGACAAGAGCAGTGAAAAAACTACCACATGAAACAGCTGTGCTGGCAATGCATCGATTGGTTCACGCAGCTGGCGCAAGAAAGCTTCAAGTGCATCAGTGGCCAGCTGCAGGGGCTGTTGCAGCTGCAGGTTCAGGAAGTCACATTTGTACACACTCTAAAATTAGAGAGGAAACACACATATATAAGGGTGAATCTAAGGGTTACAGTTGTACAGAAAACATCTCTCACATATGGGCAGTTGCACACAGCCACATAACATTTTAGACAGTATATGACTGCATCAGATATACTGTGTATGCATACCTCAACCGCAGGCACTATGTCAATTCCTACAGTAAAGAACTCATCAAATTTCAAGAAGGGATTGAAACAACTGCCCACATCAAGCAAACGCATCTTCCCAAACTGGAAGCTTGAGCTGAAACTGAGGCAGAGAACAAAAAGTAAAACTATAGTTAGCATACATCACACAACATTCTTTATACTTAACATAACTAGTGGTGTCAATTGATTAAAAAAAGAAAGAGCGAGATAATCCCAATAAATGTGTAGAGTGTTATGCATGACAGATTGGTTAGAGAAAACCGTTCTATTACTTTATAATAACATAGTTTTTATAATATTTGGATTAGAATATATTAATTTGCTGGGAGTTTCAGGGAGAGAGTTCACATCAAACACAATGAAGCTTGAACACAAGCTTTAATTCAGAAAACTGCAGCATGCAGCTCACAATTCAGACAACAAAACACCTCCATATTCCAACCTCAACAACTTTATAAGAGATAAACGAGTTGTTTATGGTGAACCTATATCAGCAGCTGTCTGTGTGTGTGTTTATGTATTTATTTATATGTGTGTGTGTGTGTGTGTGTGAGAGAGAGAGAGAGATTGTTAAGAGTGAGCATTAATTTAATCTGTATTTCAGCATAAAAATAATGAAATCTACCTTCTAATTTTGCAATAAATATTTTAAAAAAAAAAGAATTTGCATTTTAAAAAATGATTTAGAGTTTCCAAATTAGTCACATGCATTACATTTAAACATTGACAGCAATAAACACAACACAGCATACTAATATAATAATACAACATCATTTTCCAATATCTGTAACTACACATTTTCCACTGCTACAAATACAGACTAGGAACTTAATCAAACCTAGGAAGATTGAAGTCTGGTTGAGCATTTAAATGTGCTCCATTTGCACCGGCAGCATGTCTCACACTTTTCTCATCCTTCTCCAAAACTTTCCTCATACCCCCATCCATGAAGTACTCCTGACAAACACTGAGAACAGAGAAATCACAACAAAAATCACAAACGTGACAGACACTGACTCAGAAGCGATTTCTGAATACATGCTAATAATACTCAGTATGCTGGAATTTGACACATTCCTGGAGTGACAGTATAGACAATAAGCTATAACCATAAAGACAAGCCAACAGTTATGTGCTATGGAAAACCTTATAAATTTGTTTAACCTCAAATTAGTAATGTTACATTACTTCTCACCTACGACACCACTCAATGCGACCCTCTCCATCACCTTTCTTGGCCCAGTGGTTGTCAGCAAGACTCTTCATGGCAAAGGCATACTCACTCAGAGTCTGCTCATCTTCACAGTGCTCACGCCATATCTTTTCAAAGTCGCCCACTACAGCCAAAGCAGATGGGATGTGAATATGTGCAGTTTAATAAATTACATAAAGTGCATTATGAAATTTTCAACAAAAATATAAAAATTACTCATTAGCTCATGTTTTAAATAAGTCCACTTGCCTGTACATTATATAGAAATCAAAGCTGTTAAATGGCCTCTAATTTTCATATTGATCTCAATCAAAATAATTTTCCTTTTAGATTTTTTGTAATTATGACAATGCACAATAATTCATTACAGCAGCATAGCATTGTTATAAAAACCTATATCACAGCAACCAAACAAGCTACAAGGCAATCAATTAAAGGAAAATGTTACCTTACTCTTGCAATTCAGCACTTATCCATAGTAGGTGTGTGAAAGATCTTAAAACTGTGTTTGGTGAAACAACATAAAAATAAAATGTCTATGCTATATGCTATAAACTTACTATAATCATCAATAATACCACCAAGTTTTCTACCTAGCCTCCCATGCCAGAACTTGATTTATTAAATACGCTACAAAAAAAAAAAAAAAGGCACATCATGGCTGCTCAAGAAGTAGAAACTTCTAACAACAACCTGAGCAGGGCTTGTGAGCACAAGCAACTGAAAAAACAAGTTGTCCCATGACCAAGTGAAAAACACCGGCCTTATCAGATTTGAAGAAAATTAGACAACAAGAGAGACTGGAACAAACTGCAGTGCCCTCCTAAATATGAATATCAATTCACAATGCCCAGTGGACTAGATCATGCTTGCCCTATTATCCCATCATGGAGTTTACTCAAAGGAGTACTGTGTGTTTTTGTACATAGCTTAACTCTTAGAAAACGATCAGGAAGCCCCGAAAAGGTCTCTAGAGCTATGAAATGTAATGTTAAAAACTTAAAATGGATTAAAATAACTGTAACCGTACTAGAACAATATCTGGTTTAATCTTCACAACAACAAACGAAAGGAACTTCCATAACCTGGATCTAACGTATCACTGAATTGGAATCACTTTGGGGACTATGTCACAATTCACATAATTTTCCCCTAGACATCTAATTTACTTATACCCATAATATATAAAACGCCAGTATGTAAACTTTACACGTAATAATTTCTTGGTTTAACCCAATGCACTTCAGCTGTGGCTCAATGTGTGAGGTCTCTACACCAAGATCCATGATTTACTGGTTTAGAGCCTGAGATCTTGGCCCACAAAATGATACTGAAATTATATAAGATGTTTTATTATATGCTTTAGAATTGGTTTCAAATAGGCATTGACTGACAACTGATTTAATATTCATAGTACTCTGGGAATGCAAAACATCCACACAAGCCTTTTCATAAATTGTATGCATTTTATTCCATGTATAACACACTATAGATAGATAAGTGTTGCATATATCAATTTCAAAACCAATTCCTACATTACATGAATGTTTATGTATCTGTATTGGCATTGATAACAGTCTGGAATCTGACAACAGTCTGGAAAATATTAGCTAGGAGTACTGACCTACAATTTACATGTCAATGCACGCCTGTTATTAAAGGTACAGAAAATAATTTCATTTCATTTTGGGATGTACGACCTCCGGTGGCTAGGTATGTGAACTACAATAGCACTCAAATGAAACTGCCTATTGCACTACATTGAAACGCTGCAAGTTGTCACCTCTATGAGCAATCGGAGAAATGACCGTGGACTTATGTATCGCTAGAGTAGAAGAGCTGTCCATCTGAGAAGAGAGGAAAAAAGAAGGGACCCAGCACTGCTGTCTGCTTAGTGTTGTTAACGCGTACTGGGTTAATTTGCCTAAATCAGGCTTAATTTGTCTGCGCAAATATTTAAATTCAGGATTTCGAAATATGAAAACGCTGAATTTAAAAGGTTATAGTTCAAAATGCTAACGTCAGCAATCTCTGGCAAAACTGACATGACAGCGGAGGACGTCGCAGAAGTTGGCTTTCGATTCGGTAACAGCGTCTTATTCGGATTCTCTGTTCCACCTTAAACTGTGCACCTTCCTATACTACAGACTGCCCCGTTTAAGGTGGAATGGAGAATTCGAATTGAAGGCTAACTTCAACCTCGTCAACAGAAGATATCTCTTTGACTAACAGTGAGCTTGCGTTAATTTTTCACGTGCCAACATTAAAAATATAAAGACCAATATCGAAACGACAGTGATTATGTTTTTTGTTTGATATTTTTTCACTATTACGGAATGGCTCTTGCCTCGGTAACCAGACAGCACAGCGAAGCTAACGAGGCTAATCGCATACCTTCAATATATTTCCTCCGAAGTTTACGGTGGACGCTTTTCACGACCCCGGAGAGCTTCTCCTGCTCGTTCTTCTTGTACAGCAGCTCTTGTGGCGCAGAGGTGCAGAAGAACTCGGGCTCGCTGTCTGTCTGCTCATTCTGCTGTAGATCCATAGCACTGATGTCCCTGTGCTGCACCGGCAAAGCGCCCAGCGTTCCGTGTTTTCCCCACCAGTTTTCCGACGAGGCCCCACCCCCTGCCCTCTGTGATTGGCTGACAGTTCAACTCTCAAGCTTCTCTCCGATTGGACAATGGAGATGCCCTTTTCACGATTTTCACGTCCTTCACGTAGCAAGCATAAAAACAGAGAGGAACACAAAACGCACTGGAAACCTACTGTACATTAATTTCATTTTCTACGGAGCCCCTAAGATGACATTGTAGGTTTATTTAGCAAGTCGTGGCCACTATATAGCATTTGAGGCCATAAAATAATATATTAAGGCCACAAAATAATATACTGAGACCAAAGAATAATTTATTGAGGACACAAAATAATATATTGAGGCCACAAGATAGTACTTTGAAGCCACAAAATAATATATTGAGGCCACAAAATAATACATTGAGACTACATAATATATTGAGACCACAAAATAGTATTTTGAGGCCACAAAATAGTAAATTGAAGCCAGGAAATAACTGCACACCCTGACAAAACTACAAACCTACCTTGTCTTCCACCATTTTTGCTATTTGATTCTAATCCTCCATTTCTCCTCCTGGAGAAAGTTCTCTAATTCGCACTGCATTTCCATGTCGTCTATGAACGTCAAGGCAGTGTGCATTAACGTTAACCAACTGCAATCCGGTGTTAGACATAATCGTAAAGGTTAGTTGTGTGGTTGTTCAGCTGCTATGCCAATCAAACTTGTGTTTGTTGTAAATGCAGGTGCCTTGGTCCAATCTTTAAAATATTATTTTGTGGCCTCAATATATTATTGTGTGTTCTCAATATATTATTTAGTGGCTTCAAAATTATTATTTTGTGGCCTTAAAATATTATTTTGTGGCCTAAATATATTGTTTCTTGGCCTCAAAATACTATATAGTGGTCACAACTTGCTAAATAAACCCAATGTCACTTTAGGGGCTCTGTAACTTTCCAATCAGCAACCACCACCAATCAAAATTTTTAATCAAATAAACCATGTATAACATTACTTAAATATGCAAGTTTTGTGAAATTTAACATTTTCAAAATAATAAATAGGATATGAAAAATATGATGAATCTATAGGTAGAAAATTTGAAAATGACACAATTTGAAAATGATACAACACTGAGAATTAATTTATTTTAAAAAATCTGAAATGTATCACAGGGCGGCACGGTGGCGCAGCAGGTAGGTGTCGCAGTCACACAGCTCCAGGGGCCCGGAGGTTGTGGGTTCGATTCCCGCTCCGGGTGACTGTCTGTGAGGAGTTGGTGTGTTCTCCCCGTGTCCGCGTGGGTTTCCTCCGGGTGCTCCGGTTTCCTCCCACAGTCCAAAAACACACGTTGCAGGTGGATTGGCGACTCGAAAGTGTCCGTGAATGTGTGTGTCTCTGTGTTGCCCTGTGAAGGACTGGCGTCCCCTCCAGGGTGTATTCCTGCCTTGCGCCCAATGATTCCATGTAGGCTCTGGACCCCCGCGACCCTAAAAAATTGGATAAGCGGTTACAGATAATGGATGGATGGATGAAATGTATCACATTACAAACTTAACGACAGAAAAAAAGCAGCATTTAGTACGTTTAATTTTTTAATTAATTCAGAAAAGAAAAGAGAAAAAATAAGGAGGAAAATATTTACAGAGCATCACTATGTGATAATGTGACATTCATTCATTCATTGTCTGTAACCGCTTATTTTAGGGTCGCAGTGGGTCCGGAGTTATCTAGAATCACTGGGCGCAAGGCAAGGTAATGTGACATAATATCTGTAATTATTAAAGGAATATTCTGTCTATAAGAATGTCTGTCTATAATATAGTATACATTAACACAGAAATGAATAGAAATTGGGATGACTGAAAACTCACAAATTACTTATAATAGGGGCCAGTGGGCAGGTGTACATTCTGTGAATTCTCATTTGAAATATTATAAGGCTGGGTTGAAAAAAACTACAAAAGAAAGAAAAAAGGAAGGTGTAGTCTCTCTCTTATTCTACTCTTTATAAATCCAGAGCTCTGTTTCACATATTCTCCCTTGTAATATGGATTTTAATTCTAATGACTGAGGGGTAGGCAAAGGATCTGAGTGCTGAAATTTGATATTTAAAATGCTTCTAGTGATAGTGTCCCATTTACCGCTTTAGTTCAGAGACAATTTGTGCATGTATGGTAAATGTGTTATGAAGTTTTAAAGGGAATATTTACACCTTTCCCACAAGTTAACATAGTTCCCTGTGGTTTTAATGAAACATCTGTTACATGCTTCCGTGAAAATACCACAAAGATTTAACACCACAGCACCCGCCCCAGTTTCAGTGCCTGTTCTTTTAAATGAGAATGAGTTCAGCGGATGAGCCCAGTGCAGTTCATCATATTTAATCTGTAGTCTTATTTGTCTTATTTGGCATTTGTTGTGTCTGTTTACTTGGTTATCCTCATCTTTGTGCTCTGTCATAAGCATGGCTCCAGTGCAGTGCAGACTAGAGAGACTCATACTAGAAGGCAGGACAATTCTTAAAGTATCCTTACTCAATGTAAGATGCAGCACAACACAACACTGTTGAAAACACAATTCATGAGCATCACTTTTAACTTTTTTCCTCTTTCTTGAGACTGTCCATGTCTGCCTCATCAGGTTTTACAGGTATTACATAAGAGTGTGTCCTGCTATTTTTTTTTTGTCAGCATTTCAGTTTCCTCCTGCTGGCTCACTCTACAAAGTTCCTCTTCTTCCACTTGTCATCTTTGTTTGGTCTGATCTAACTATCATAAGTATTTTCCATCACTAGTTTCAAAACTACCTTTCTTTTGAACTTTGACATTTACAAAGGCTCCAATATTTTTCCATGATTTTTTCTTTTGCTCCAACCTCTGTTATTTGTGTTGTTTCTCAAGCACTGCTCTGCTCTCTGCCTTCCATGTGGCTCCTTCTTCAAAGCCTTTCTCAGCTTTTTGTTTTCAGATCTCAACTATTGTTGCATCTTCTCTTGATGATTGTTTCTTTTCATGATGTCTAGTGCTCTCTTTGGAAAAGCAGAGGATGAAACGTTAGACTTATCATGCAATAGCACACTCAAGATATATGTGTGTGTGGGTCTTAGCCTTGATGGTAGATCTAACCATATTTGAACCATTACTGTCAGTGTGCTGACCCTCTTTTTTGGATCACACTAAAAACAAATATAATATTTCAGAGAACACTGCAAAGGCTTCAGTACAGGAGTGGTGTTCTGTAATGTTTCTTTTTAAAGTCTGTCATGTCATTGTGCTTGCCATTTAGACAGTGTTAATCCTCAGCAGTTTTCTCTGAAGCTCTGATGAATGACTGCAGCTGTGCATTCTCTTCACTGCAAATTTCAAGGTAAAGGTCACAAACATGCTCCACATCAATAGCTGACCATTTCAGAGCACTGTAAAATTATGTTACATGCTTATGGAAATTCTACTGCTTTTTTGATGTGAGAATTTCCATACATTTTTGCATATTTATTAATTACAGTGCTGCAAAATAAATAGCATTAGTCACACAGAATTGGACCCATATGAAACCTGAAATATTTTATATAAATGTTTACTCTTTAGAATAAAATTGCAGTCAGGACAAAATCAGATTTTTTTGGTCATTTCTTATGCTTTGCTTAATTTGAAGATGGCAGTAAAATTTTGTTTCAAAGTTTCATGTTCAACGGATCAAGAAAGATCCAGAAATTAGTTGCATAGTTTTTTCTCTTGTAAAGTTATGATTTTGGAGATCATTGGGTCCTGTTTAGACTGTAACAGTATATCCTTGAATAGTGAAGGTTCCAGATGCTTCTTCATGTCCCCGAATCATCACTGGCCACCGTATATTTGTAATCCAATATGTCTGTACAAATTCTGTTGGTAATTGTTTGCCCTGGTTCCTCTTTGTCACAAAATATTTATAGATACCCTTATTAATTATTGAAGTTGGCTACTTAAATGTGCAATAAATGAAGTTAAGTTTGCCATGTGCTATGTCAAGTGTTGGCTAGAGGGGTATAAAACTCATGTAGTTATATTGGGAAATGACAGTAAAGCCCATGTGACAGATACTGACTTGACATTAAAAATAAAAGGTTGAGGTTTGAAACTCACACAAACAGATTTAAAATAAGCATACAAGAGCACAGAAGTGTATTATAGGAGGAGTGATATGAGCAGAGTAGATAAACAAAGAGATCACAGATAAAAAAGATAAAAATATATAGATAAAAATAATGTGTCTACCCTCAAATGTATTTGTGTATTAATTGTCCTATGAATGTTGAAATGGATGTTTTTATTCTGTGAAAACTGAGGCATGATTGTGTCCAGTGGTAGACACCTGTCTGACCAGAGCAGACTTTTTATATACGATACACACCATTATCAAAGGTTCTGTCTGAAGAAGATAAGACCACGCTACTGGTATTAAACTGTTGTGGACATATGAAGAGGTTTAGTAATTTATAAAACTTACTGAGATGAAAATGAATGATTTTTAAATTGACCATTTCTTTTTTAAAAATCTAAACCAAAATAATATTCATTATTGTGAAAACACACAGATACTAAATATTTCTGGTAGAATTCATTGTGACTATAAATAAAGTTCATGTTCTGATGAAATTGCTATTTTATCAAAAATCATTCTTTGAAACATATAACAGGAATTATGTAAAAAAAAGTCAGCTTTTGGCTGAAAAAGGCACAAAAAATCAGCCTTTTTCATTTTCCAGCCACTTTTGGAAGTAATGCAGCAATGTTACCATATGTTTGGAGTGGTCCTGTTAGCACTCTGTTCATAATTAGCAGTTGGCTTGTTTGTATATGATTTACTCTCCTTGCAAAATTTGCCAAATTTTGTACTATACAGACACTCCAATTTAACTAACCTATGATTTCAATGGGAGAAGGAGTAACGTGAGGTGAGATTTTCTGAAGCAGCAACACATGAGCCTATGGTCAACATGACCCATGCCAAGAATAGCTAAAGGGGTATAACGTTCCAAAGCCATGGGCTATAGAGAAGTGAAACTGCATTCTCTGGCATGCTGAAGCTCCACCTGAGACCTTCGGGATGTATTGGAGATCCTCTTATGTGATCCAGAGTTAATTCACCAAATTCTACATTGTTTCATAGTTATGTTTCTGGTTGTGTGACTTTTAATGTCTCAGACTCTCCTCGAAAGTAGAGCCAATACAAGGCCAGCAAGTAGAGCCCAAAACATGCAATGAAATTGTAATAGTACGCTGTCATTAAAAATACAACCAGCAGAAATGTGTAGCCAAACATTTTTGACAAGTTGATAGAGGAGAAGACTTCTCTCCACCAGAGCACATTTTGTCTCCTGACCTCATCCTCTTCATCCAAAAGAAGCAGTGTGGCCTTCTCAAGTTCTGTCATTTCCTCCATAGTCAGATCCTCCAGTCTGGTATTGGGCTGGTCCTCATCCACAGACTCTGAGATGGACGGCATGGGGGAGGGCATGGTCCTCGTTCGGCTCACAGAGGGTCTCTTGTTATAGTTCCTGTTGGATGAAGTCTCTCTGAACTCAGCTTTCAGTCTGTGGAGATACAGCTCCATTTCATCATCAGTCACAGATTCTGTGGATGCACTATCATCCATGTTCTTCTTACTTTGAGAATTCATGTCCTCAGGATTCTCTAATGGTTTGCTGACTTCAGTAGTGGCACCCTCTTGTTCATTCTTTACTTGGAAGCAGGCCTCAATTTCTCTGTATGTCAATTTGAGTTTGTCACTGTTTCCACTAAGATCTTGCTGTGAGGAATCTTTTTCCAAAGAGAGCTCATCGTCTCCACTGATAAAGCCTTGGTTTACTTGTAGGTGATCCTCAGTATTAAAGGAATCTATGTTAGTGATTTCTACTGTAGCCACGGAGCTTACTCTGCTAACCCTCTCTCGTTTCTCAGTCTCCACTTCAAGAGGCAAATCATCATCCACATTCTCCCTATAGTCAAAATAATGCTCTGTAGCTTTTCCACTCATGTCCTCCTCCTCCTCTTCCTCATCATCATCATCATCATCTATGTACAATAACTCATCTTCAAAAATATTATTATTTCCTAAATCATCATCGTCTTCTTGTATCCCTTTGTCTTCTAATTTATCTTCCTCTTCTAGTTCTTCCTGATCTACTTTGTCCTGTTCTGAGCGTTCTTGCTCTTGCTCCTCGTCTAGTTCATTATGTTCTACATCTTCTGGTTTTTCTAGTTTTGGTTTCTGTTGTTCCTCTTTATTTTGTTCTTCTTCTTCATTTTGTTCTTCCTCTTTGTCCACCTCTTCTTTGTGTTTCTGCACTTCTTGTTTCTGCTCTTCTTCTTGATCTTCTAACTTCCTTGTTTTCTCGGTTACTTCTAAATTATGCACTGCCTGATATTGATTATCTGTTGATTCCTGCTCTTTATTCACAACAGGATTCTCTACACATTTGTATTCTTCACAGACATCATCCTCATTGTCTGTTATGACACTAGTAGGATTATTGTTTCTGCTACGTATGAAAATATCTTTGTTTTTCTCAAAATTTCTGTTGAAATCTTCAGAACAGTTGTTGTCTGAAGTAAATGCCTTATTCTGATGTTCCAGGCTGATATGCAGAGGGTTTAGAGAAGACTTATCTAGTGGTATCTCTTCTGGGTTAATATCCTTTCTTGGTGAAAAATCCTTTTTATTATTTCTGTCACAGCTTGATTCTGTCTCACTGCTAAAATGACGGGGCTCCCTATCAATGTAATGATGAATGTGATCTGATACGTGAGTCACATTTTTGCTCTCTGTAACTTGTAACTGGGCCTCTGTAACACCAGCCGTGTGTCTCTGCTGAATAGATGTGAGGCCTGGACTTTGGGTTTGGAATAAGGGCAGTGAAGTCAGGCTCTGAGGTGGGATTGAAGATTCACTTTGGCACATGGTAGGTGTGATGTTTAATGACATATGAGTCTGAAACAAAGCATACTGAGGAACAGGACTCTTACTTTTCTCCTGACCTATATTAATAGGCAACATTTCTATGAAAGTGGATGCCATGGGTGTTTGAAATCCACCTGAAGTTAAAGGTGGAATTGTATGGTTTTTGCTGTGTTTAGGAATCTCAGGGCTAAAGCCTGTTTCAAAAGATTTGCGACCGATTAAACTATCTGTAAATGATGATTTTTCTGAGACTAGAGGAACTAATATCTTGTCTAAGTTAGGATGTGTTGTTAAAATCATATAATCTACAGGTACATGCTCATGTTCAGGGTTTTCTGGTGGACATTCACTTTGGATACATGTGGTGCCTAGTGATTTGCCCCCAAGATCCTCTGATGAATTGTCCAAGAAATGTCCACTCTGTAAAATTGTGCTGGTGTGTGATTTGTCCATTTGATCAAGTACACGCTCCTCTAAGGAATGTGTTCTGTTCAAACACTCCAGCTGGGAAGGCAGGCTGCTTGCTAACTGCTGTTTCTCTGTAGGTGTGTCCTTTGATGCCATATTGATTTCTGAAATATTAGAGTTCAGCCAGTCCTCCATGGTGTCCGTTACAGAGACATCATGAAGTGTAGCCTCTATGTTTGGAAGGTCTGTATTTACATTTGTTCCAGATGTATGCTTCTCAATGGCGCTCTTTGTGTTGAATGAATCTGGCAGAAGTTGTTCGTTGCAGGCCCCATGATAAACATCATTAAGCACATGTTTTTCAGATACACATGTGTTTGGCCTTGTTTCCACACTTTGCGTCCTGGGATAAGTTTGGTACGTGACTGCTCTCAGGCATCTGCCCCCCATATTCCCAACTGACTTTCCATGTTCTGATTCTCTACTTAGTTCTCTTTTCTCATTTTCCAATCTTTCAAAAACTTGATGGTAAAGTGGAGCTACTATCGTCTCAAATGTGAAGCTATGACCAGAGCTCTGAGCATCTGGGTAATTTTCAGAGACGTCATAATCTATATTATTTGGTTCAACTCTATTGCTGGTGGTATCCAGACATGTCCCTGTATCCATTGTGCTTCCTATCCTTTCCATGGCACCTTTTTCAAATTGTTCCCATGCTTTCTCCACACTCTTACTAATGGATGGTTCAGAGTTTTGGCATTCAAGAAGTTGTTGTGTGACTGAAACATTTTGGACATTAACTGTCTCTTTATTTTGGCTGATGTCCAGAGCTTGAGAGACTGAGCTTCTTGTGGGTTTATGATGGTTCACAGAGTCCTGAGAACCATTTCCCTGAGATATGGAAGCTGTTAGTTCAGAGGGTATTACTGGAATATTTCCCTTGTCTTGTACTGAGGGAACATGTTTGGTAGCAGTGTTCTCTGCCTTGTTTTTCTCTGACTCAGAAGGTGAGACTTCTGTTGATATATTTGTTTGTGGCACTGAGGAGTTTAAAAGAGCCTCCACATTTTCCAGAACAGGGTGTTCCACATTCATCATTACAGCCATTTCACTGGAGTCTTTCTCAGTCTGCTGGGAGTTCTTTTCCTCTCTTTCAGCAAAGTACTGCCTTATTTTTGCCAGTCGTGCAGCTTTCCTCCTGCTTCTCCTACTGTGGTCTCTGATGTTTTCTTCCTGATGGCAGAGAAGTAAGAGTAAATTTAGACCTAATTTGGTGTTCTGAGGTAAATAATACACAGTAAAACATTAGTTATAAAAGCAAACCTTTGTCTGTACACTTTAAAACATAAACAAAACAATACTGCACAACAGAGGAAGCCTTTACAGACGCCTAATTGACTTTGCAAAGTATGATTCTGTATAAAGTACTTTTGTAAATGAGAGCCATTACATGTGGTGACATGGAAAAAACAAAGTGATTGTCCCATACCGTCACTTATTAAGTGACATTTTACAACGTAACACATTGCATATTTGCTACTTGTCATATGTGTCTAAATATGTTTTTTTTTTTTGTAAATCCTTTTTTTACTCTACCTGCGGTCTTATTTCCTGTACAAGAATAAACTGTTTCAAAAGAATGCAGCCTTGTGTGTCTTATTTAGCCTGTGGGTACAGTATGTCAAGGCGAAGCATGTAAAAGCTTCATGTCACATGACATTCCTAAGAAAAAAAAGAGCAGCCAGTATCACAGTGTCACAACATTCCCATCTCTTCTGCACAAGCCCCGTGTCTTTTACATTTACTGCTTAAACCTATTCTAATTCTATGTTAGATTTGAACTGACTTTGAATTTATTTATCATTCTCTTTCTTATGTGTGTGTGTGTGTTTGTGTGTGTGTGAGTTTAAACTCTAATACTCTAGTCTGTTTGCATTGTTTATATGATGAGATAATAAAATCATGAAACCCATGAAATTGTTCTTACCAAAGGAATATTTTGACGGAAAAAAAAGAAGTACCACACCGCTTACTGAATTACATTAATTTTGAAGGTGTTGACAGAGGTGACAAGATCTCTTTGCGGAACAAAATGTCCATTATTAGCCGCAGTATCCTAGACAATGTATACTAGGATATATTAGGGTGTATACATTCGAACTGACCTGATGTTTCATGCATTCCTCCTCTGTTTTTTCTCCTTTGACAGCTACAGGTTCAGTAACATCAGCCACCTCACAATTCAGATATATTTCTAAAAAAAACATAGATAACATATGATCATATTTGTATACCCGCTGGCCATTTTCTCAACCCTGTTTTTATATCCACAATTGTTTTCCCTTTTTTTAGGCTTCTTTACCATGTAGGAGCATTTTGTAGCATACATGATCTTAATGATTTGCGGTTTAAATTAAATTTTATATAAGACTGAATTTCCTGCACATTAATTTTCACCCCCCCCCCTTTACCTCTTTGTTGTCAGTTGTCAAGGCCTCCACAGGGACCCCACTGAGCTGGTATTGTCTGGGTATCACTGCTACGTTAAGAACAACCCTCAGTTTAGAGGCTCACAGGCTCAGTGGTCTCGAGAGATTCTTGTTAATGTATACTCAACAGTAAGTGATTGAAAATATTACCTGGGGCTTCCTCTGTGCTCGAGGTAGAACTGGTCTCAGAAGAACAGTCATAACTGAAAAAAAAGTTGTAGGTCAAATAACACAGCCAAGAAAGTATTTTTCATATAAATATTAACTATTTATTTCTTTTTAACATTGACATAACCATGCCTTATATTATGGTCGATATCATTTGATGTTATGAGTAATATAGCAATATTTTTGTCAGATTAATATATGTATATTATAACAGCTTCCAAGGGTACACTCAAGAAAACTCAGTGTGTAACCTAAGCTATCATCACAGTGAACATTATTACACCTGCCCTTACAGTTATGGAACAGTGATAACCTAACGCAGCAATATTACTAACCAAAATCTGTGATCATACATTCAACATTTGCTGTGACTTGTTTTTATCATGATTATGTCATCGTTTCAAAGCAGGGCTATGAAGTAAAGTGTGTAGAGTGTATAACTAAAAATGTGTCACATTAACATGTAAAAACTTTTCATCTGTAATGTGTAACATCACTAGTTTTTCACTGGATAAATACGGTAAGTCTTAATAGATATATCCATATAATAAAACAGAAATATCTGAGACATATTATAATAATATATGACCACAATTCTTTACTGTGTAAATGTCATTGATTTTCAGGTGTTTTTGTCTCACAGTTGATTTCTCACCTGGCTGACTTCAAGCAGCTTTTCCTTTTGTGTTTCTTCTCGTTCTCTCCTTGTCCTTTGGCTTTTTCTTGGCAAAACAGAACATAATTTTGGCCACTGTTATTGGCCCAGAACGTTCCGAAAAGTGTTTCATATCGAAGACAGAAATCCACCCTAGCTCCTTTTTCCCCAAATGGTGGCACTAGTGTCAGTCTGAATGAAAAGGAGTCCGTTGTGCCATTGCTTGACCCAGGCATGTATTCTGCCAGCAGATCAAAATGGGTGTTCCAGGAGTCCAGAGAAGTGCGGATGTACACCATTTTATCAAAACAGAGGTTCAGCACTCGAATGATGCCTCTCACAGTGGTGGTGCCTGGGAGAAGCTCCAGACTCTCCAGCTCCAGATTATGATCCTGGACCTTCTGCATCAGTTCCTCTGGAGTAGTGGGGAGAGTGAAGAGCTGGGTCAGAGAGTATTCTTTGGTCTCTGTCAGATCACCCTCCAAAGGGTCTGGAGGGAAACCCAAGGCCCAAGAATCAAACTGCTTAACTGAGACTAGACTCAGGCCAAAGGCATCTGCGAAGGAAACCCTCCGGCTGCTGGAGGGTGGAGGCTGGGCTTCATCTTCAGAGGAGGAAGATGTTGAGCTCCGTCGCCGTGGGATGGGAGACGATTTGGGTTTGATGCCCCCAAGGCCCAGTGGCTCGTCCTCATCATCCCATGGGCAAGGCCCAGGGAGCCCCAGGAAATTAGAGCTGTCACGTCCGAAGCTCCACACTTCTCCCACCTCAGGCTCCATTAGGCAGAGTGAGAGAGAGCCCCAGACCAGGCATCCAACAGCTGACACCAAACACGCTGTGACTTAGCACACTGAATCAAGTTACATTTGACATTGTAGCAAGAAGCTAGTACTATAAATAGAGCTCCAAACGACTTCAGCTATGCAGCTGAGACTCAGGGGGAATGCTGTAAATAAATCATCCAAACACGTCACATTTAACATTTACACCAGCTGAGCTTATGGTTCAAGGGGACTTCAAAATTACTGTAAAATTCACTGATTAACAAAGTTATTTAGAAACTCCCTGGGAAAAATTGGAATAGGCCTTTAATACCTAATAAGTCCTCCTCATTAAGGAAGTGCTTATAATAGTTGCAATATTTGGCCTAAACTGTGCTTTTTCAAACTATTAATGGCTGAGAAACCCATGCAAGAGTTTAAGGCCAAATTGTCCTTAAAGAAAAAATGGTAACACTTTAAATTACAGCCTGCTAATTACTGGGTAAGTACAGAGTAAGTAACTGTTAAGTAGGCCATAAAATAAAATAAGTAATGAGTAAGTAAAGGGCATGATACTAGAAATATGTAGCTATTACTGGGTATTCTTCAATTTATTTAATCATTTCCTCATTAGTCAGCTATGTTCATATAATACATCAATACACATAGGTTAAACAGTGTAAAATATCTCTGAAGTATGTGATGGTGATTATTGTGGTAAATCACACGTCCTGAACCTAGTACAAAGCACCATGAACCTCTGCTAGTGCCTGTAATCTCTGTATGTGCACAGTAAATAATGTTAAAGGATCTATAATTACATTCAGAACTACATTGCATTCAAAATTGTAGCTGCATTCCTTATTTATAAAAAATGACAGTAATAATCACTTGCATAAACTGTCATACTTTTAATTCAATTTTGTAATCTATGATTATGCAGAGGAGTACAAGGGATTCGGAACAAAGTTACATGCCTTATTTGTAAAGTATTTGTAGGATACCCAGTAATTAGCACATATTTCTAGTATCATACCCATTACTTACTCAGTACCTATTTTATCTTATGGCTTACTTAACAGTTCCTTACTCTGTACTTTCCCAGTAATTAGCAGGCTGTAATTTAAAGTGTTACTGTTGTATAGCTTCCATTACAATGATATACAAATATATTGTGTTCCACTTTGCTTTATGAAAATGAATCCTTTTTGTCCTAAGATCTAAATTAAAATCTTAACTCTTTGTCTAAATTGATCAGTTTTGCATTTGAAATGAGACTATTTCCTTAACGAAACTTTGCTATATTTAAACAAGAATGTTTTCTGACAGAGAACAGTTAGCTTACTGCTGGACAGAAGCTGATAAAAGAGTCTGAACAAATATTTTGTTGTTGTTGAGTCTTATCAGTATTGGTCTACACCCTATATCAGAGGCATTGTATTAGACTCTACATATTGTGCTTGAACATATATAGCTTTGAGCAGGTAAAGTATAAAAGAGAAGAAGAAATACTGTGAACAGAGATGGGTCCAGCATGGATTTCCCTGTATAAAAACTGCATTGAATATAGTGTGTCAGGAAAAATGAACCAATAAACCAGCAAGCCATATAACACGGTGAAGGAAAAGGAATAAGATGACACAGAACGAGAAACCAGTGTTGAGATGACGCTGAGATGGTGCAGAGGGATACATTCAAAATGAATCAGACTTATAATGGTACACAAACTGATGTAAAACTGCTCAATCAATCTGCTTCTCAAGAACTGTCAGAAAAAAGCATCAGCACTCTGCCCAAAAAAAACAAACAAACAAAAAAAAACAAAACAAAAAAAACCAATAATGGACATGAGGAAAACAACTCAAACAACTGCATGCTTTTTTTTAAAAAGAGAGTAGATTTGATTATGTTTACTTTCATTAAAATTCATGAAATACTGAAAAAAAAACCCTTACAGAGTTTTGATGTTTACTTTTGTGATGTAGTCTCCCGAGTGGCACATCTGTGTATACAACTGATTCTTCCTCTACATTATTCAATAAGTTGCAAAGCAGTGAAGCATCTGTAAATTGATCTAACAGAACTTAGCAGTTAATGTTCTCCTCCAAGTGTGTTGAGCTGTCTAATGCCATTCTAATCAAAATGAAGAGGTGGTTTGCTTCTCCTTTTCTTTCTCAGCCTTACAAATACGCTACAAAAGGTTATTTGAGAGATGCCATAGAAGAACACTGTTTGGTTCCATAAAGAACCATTTTTGTTCTTTGTTGTGGATTTTTAAAGTTTCTTCACACTCACAGTGTGGCATACTGTGTGATTCTAAATTCCAAATGTGTGAAGTAAATTGGATGTATACTCTATAAATGCCAGTTCTCATTTAGAACAGCAAAGAACCTGCTTATACAACATTGCACAACTGTATGATATTTTTTAAAAGTGTACTATAGGAAGACGTGATTTGGGACAGCTTTATACTTTCAGCAACATGTATGCTGTTTTTATGTATGACTTAATGCATAAAATGCATAAAACAGCTCAGATTAAAGCTTACTGCAACACATATGAAATTCATTTTATAACATTCCAATTATAGTAGCATTACAGATGGAGTTATCAACACAGAAAACCATTGGATTTGTTAAATGTATTTTCACATGTGCAGTCTTTAAGAATAAAGGTGTTATTTTTGGAATGAACAGTAACAAATATTGTTTAATAGAAATAGTTTAATTCGCTTGTGTTCAGGAAAATTATAATAAATAAAGCCGTTGGTGGTGTCATTGTCTGTGTACACAGATCCGTTATAGTGTAGCAATGATCCAGATCCAGTTTAGATGGAATTTTCATGTTTTCAGCCTTTGTTCAGCTTAATACCTAAAAAAATACATTACTCTGATTAGAGGAAAGACAAAGAAATTGATGACTATATGATTTCATAACAGGGGGTGTTGGTATAAGGATATGCATGAGCTTAAATTCAAATAACAATTTTTACATATTTTTGTTTTGTTTATGAGCATGCATTAGTAATGCACCTGTAATAGCTCGGCTTGAATGGTCCGTTCTTGTTCACGCTTATGTACTTGGCCTGCTCATCTGTAAGCTCTGTTAGATGAGCATCAAAGCTCTGGATGTGAAGACTTGCTACATACTCATCTGAAAGCACATCATTTATTGAGATCTTATTATCTAAGAATTGGCACTATCACTAAAAGTTGACAAACTGGATCCTCAGTACAGCCATCCGTTGCCAGAAAAAACTAATAATGAACATGGCTTACCCATCTTCTTGGGAAGCATATAAATGTCTTGTTTATAGCGGCCCTCAGGAGCATTAAAAAGCTCAATCAATGCCAAAGCCTAAAAAGACAAGAGGCTCTCAGCATTCAGATCAGAGAGGTGTGATTTATATCTGGAATAATGACTCTGTAAATGATATAAAGAACAAAATCACCTGTGTTGTGGCTGTGATGGACAGCACATAAATAGGCACAGTTGAGCAGCTCAGGTTTAGGAGGCGACCCTTCAGAATCAAGTGCAAGCACAGAGTCAAAGTGCACACAAAATTTTCAGGCATAAGTGCTATTTGGTTTTCATTATCTGTAAACAATATATATATTTTTTTATTCATAAATAGTGTTGACTCACCTCTGCTAGCAGTATTAATATTTTGCCATCAGGCCAGAGGATGTGATTCACATGTTTTCTTACAGGTCGCCACGTTAAATCTGGTGTCATGAGACCTGCCTGAGGACACAAAAGGGGCCAGTAGTTCAAAGTTGATCTACAATAAGTTGTATTGGGGTGTGAATAACTCTGTGTATTAGAAAGGATTAGCAAATATGAAGATTTTTCATGATCAGTATGTGTACCCTCTAGAGCTGAAGCTTAAGCTCTACAAAGACAAGAGTTTTCCTTATTCAGCTCCTTGTATAACGGCACTACTGATGAGCTGAATCAGGAGGGTTTAATGACGCAGAGTGCTACACTGTGCAGTGATATGGCATCAGGTGTTTAGACTACAAATGCAACTCTGGCACCAAGTCATATTAAGTTCAACCAAAAAGACAAATGACCACATAAAAGTTTGTATTCCTGGCCTCTTGGCCAAATTTCTTACCACATCTATCTCTGTATTGGAGTGTCCCATGTTGCATACAATACAGCCATTCTTCATGCGCTCCATGTGTTCCCGCATGACCACGTTTTTATTTCCTGTAAATCAACAAGTCACTATACCTCTTTATAATTATAATACAGTACTACATTTTACTACAGAGCTGTTGTGCTTTTTGATATTCAAATATGCAATATTTTACTAAAAATTGATCATAGATTTAGCATGTAATATTCAGCAATTATACACAACTTTTATGTGTGTTGAGGAAACTGAAACATAATGCAACTAGCTCTTTTCACAAATGATTATACACCAAACAGATGATTTTATCAATCTAACAAAAACAAACAAACTGACAAATCATACCCTGGGGAGTGTGGGGGTCAGAAGTATTGAAATAAATCCACTGTAAAGGTAATTTTGTCAACTTATTTGTATTGTGCAATAAGAAGTTGGAGTTTTGTATATATATATATATATATATATATATATATATATATATATATATATATATATATATATATATATATGTGTGTGTGTGTGTGTGTTTTATAAAGTCTTGGCACTGGTGAAATTTACCTGTGCAAGTGATAACGATATCTACCAATTTTATCACTTCATTCAGTCTGACCAGCTGAAAACCATCCATGCTAAGAAAAACAGAGCTAGCATTAGTGTTAATTTACAACAGAAGGTACATCAGTGTTTGATCCTGTGAATTGTGGGAAGGTCACTATTAGTAAATGAATAGTGTATATACCAGGCCTGCAGAGCACAAATGGGGTCGATCTCTGTCACATATACAATCGCTCCCAACCCTTTCAGAGCAGCGCAGCAGCCTTTTCCCACCTCCATACAAATACATACAAACACAGACCGAAGAAATAAACAAGTCAATACAGGAGAAGGTGTGTTATTATGAATAAATTAAGGACACAATATAATGGTGTTTCCTCAACCTCTCCATAACCACAGATGACCACTCGCTTCCCACTCAAAGTAACATCAGTGGTCCTCTTCAGTCTGACAGACGCATAAAGAAAAATAAATATTATTTAAGTTAAAAAAAAAGCCAAAATGGGTTCCAAAACTGACATTCAATTTCTCCAAAATTTTCCTTCATGTTATGAAATAGTCATTATACCAACACCCAGTGGATGTATCTAAGATACTGAAATAAATTGAGAGGAGCCTCTCTACAGAGTATAAACTAATTAATTTATCTCATGTATGTTGCACAAAAATCATGAATAGTTTTTGCTACATGCAGGTGGTAAAAATGATTAACTCCAGTAAATATATTACAGAATTTAAAACATAGCTTGTGACAGATTTACACTTTTAAATTCCATGGCATACATACTGAAACGTGTCGTTCAGTAACTGTGTGGAAATCAACACAAACGAGAGTTATTCTTATATGAAAATAAATAATGGCCATTTAATAATAATACTAATAACAAGAAGAAGAATAGAGGTTAACAACTACTATACTTTGTTAATTCATTTTCAACATGTAAAACATGTAAACAAATATTTAATTCAAATCATAATATAATCCTTATGCTTATAAACACAAAATGTTGAGCTTAATGTTTAGAATTGGTTCTGTGATTTTCAGTTAATATATGATTTGTAATCACCAGCCATCACTAAATCTTTAAATGGTTAAACCTGCTATGAACTTAATCAAAAATGTTCCCAAAGATTGGATTAGGTAAAGGAATTTATCAAGAGAAAACTGGACACTTACCCATCCAGTATTGACTCCTTGCAACAGTAATAGTTGTCAAACTTCTGCTTCACTATGGACTCATTGACATTTATGGCTGGGCCACAGAGTTTACCAGTTTTATACAACTGATATAACCTATATAAAGGAAATTAATAAGTAATTTGTGTCTGCTTTAACAATACTGCAACAATAAGCTGTTAAACAAGCCTTTGGCTACCTGTGAACTCCAGTGACACTCTCTTCAACAATGCCCCTGACATTCTTAAAAAGCTGAGGGTATTTCTTATAGATCCAATGTGTCATATCTCCTCCATCATCAAGAATCTGTTGGCAAAAAAAATAATAATAATAAAACGTTATCTCATCTCCAATTTTGTCTGAAAATTTTCCTTAAATTTCTAGTGCTTTGAATCCTGTGGTTATTCAAGCCATAAGCATTTTCTTTATGTTTCTAATTGCAAGTATAGAGTACATTGCCAAAAGTTTTTAGGTATGTTAAATTGTGTGCACAAACAGCTTGTATAATGTCTATAGACAGTATGAAACAGAACAGGATGCCCAGGAGCAGCTGAAAATGAGTATAAATTTATCATACACAGTACCATGTGTTGGCTAGATGGGTAAAAAGCCTCCAAGGCCTGTTACCAGGTGCTTCAACAAAATAATTATTAACATTGCTATTTATCATTACCCAAAATAACAGAAAGGATTGAGATCTTACCATGTTTGGTTCCCAGCCTTCCACATTAACACAGCTATCTATGCACCAGAAGTAATCATCCTCAGACTCTCCTTTCCATGCAAACACTGATAAACCTGCCAGAAATATTAGGGAAAAAGAGATAAGGCTCCCCAGTGATTTGTACATTACAGTACATTCTTAATACTTCCTAAAGAGTTTGTTCTTGAATGTAAAATTTATTAAAAAAATGTTTTAATTAATATAGAACATTATATTATATAGAGTTTAATTGAATTTCATAAGGGTTCTTCATGCTTATATCACATTTCCAGATATCTACTCAATAGGTTTTGAGGGAAACCAATGTGATTCTCTTTTTGGAATTCCTCCAAAGCACCATGATTTAAATGGTCAAATTTAATAATAGAAGGGTTAGACCAAAATTATTTAATCTTAATCCAAAGATATATGTCTATATCACAAACTTTTGACAAACACACATAGTGGTTCATTTTCTAGTCCATGTTCACTCATGGTTCAAAGCGAGCCAAACAGGGAGTAAACATGATGTGTAAACATTGCAGGGTCGTGACTGGCCAGAGAAACTTGTCAATTACAACAAAATGCAGACCTCCAGCACAATCTAGGCTTTTGTAAAACCTTCAACCTGCAGTAGTGATTACATGTGTTTTGATTCGACTCACAATGGCAGATCATAAAATTATGCTGTTTTTTTTAAGGGGTTTTAAACTTTCCTTGGATTATTGGCCAATGAAATAATCCGGTGAGAGCTAGATTGTGCAACGAGGAATGAAAAAACTACACTGATCTGTTTGTGCTGAGCCATGTTCAGTCCCAAAAACTAAAAACATTACCTCCATTGTGGTTTCCAAAGTCCATGGGAGAGAGCCATTGTAGTGGAAACTGACATTTGACTCAGTCTGTGCCAATTTACTGTTGCATTTCAGAAAAAGTACTATTTATCTGTTTGTTTATCTGTTTATGTAACTCAGAAGAGAATGTTTACAACTGGATTATATCACCTTTACTTATAAATGCATTAAACAATTATTTGTGACTTGGAAAAATACAATTGATTTAATCCAGTTTTGAAAATGAAGTGATTTCTTCCACAATATAAATCTTTAGATAACTGCATAGGTCATACACTGTTTTTTTTTTTTTTTTGTTTTTGTTTTTTTTTGACCACTGAAAAAGATGTCGTGTAGAAGGCAGCATATGTCGCTTCCACATCATATGTATTTCAGTTCACAAATGTTTAAGTTACTAATACATTTTCTAGCAGAATGCGCATCATTGGGATTGTCTATCTAGTGAGAACTGATGACCCAGTGGTTACCTCCCTCTGCAAGAGCTGCGGCCACTTCATTCTGGATGGAGTAGATGTTACAGGCAGCCCATCTACACTGAGCCCCCAACACAGTCAGAGTTTCTATCAGCACCTGAAGAGTAATCACACATTAACATTAGCATACTTAGAAAACAGTGAAATCTTTTATGTTTTAGGTTGATACATGGTGCGAAAATGACTGTAAGCATGTAAATACATAATTTAATCCCATAAGCTGCCAATATACTCCAAATAACTCAAGTTGAAATAATCTGAGATATTTGTGAAATTAATTGCTGACATAATGACTTTGTAAATGAATAAGTTCATATTTGTCTACTTACAAATTTCCTGAGATTTAAATCTTCTCCTATGAATGTACATTAAACGTTAAGAATGCATACTTGCAAAAAAAAATCATGTTCTTTTTGAACATTCTAAAAGTTCCTGCCAAATGTTGTTTAGCAGTTTCTCTGAAAAAGATGTTGCCTAGATGGCACTTATACTTTGTTTTGTTCGTTACCGATATGGTTAAATAATGAAACATGTTAACACACTCACAGCAGTGTGTGCTGTAATGTGAGTGCAGCCCACGATCCTAGCGCCCGCTAATGGCTTCTCTCCCTGAGCTGCCTTCCTCAGGATCATCAGAGCCGGCATCTCTTCACCAAAAAATCATCAGCATCAGTATTAGACATCAGCTCAGATCAACATAATCATGTAGAAATGAAAATCACTATGAAAATATTTTAATTCACCGTAAATGTTTTTTATAATGAAGTAGTAATTTGGGAGCAACAAACTGTACCTTGTTCTGCCATTTCTATCTCTCTGCGGCCAAAAGCAGCCTTGTGGATATTCCTAATGCAGAAATCATTACTTCCGTTAGAGTTCCACTGCTCTTTATTTCGAAGAGAAGGCACATCTTCTGAGTTCTCTGGGTCTGAACCAATTAGATTAAAATTTTTATGCAATTTAAACCTCAGTATAAACCTTTACATTATTATATAAAGCTCATATAATTATTATTGTTATTATTATTATTATTATTATTAATACTATTCAAAATATTTTCATTCTGTTTACATGAAAACCATGTTTTCCACAGCAAGCATTATAGAAATATTGCTTAAACATGAAATTCTATTTTGCGATTATATCTCTATAAAGAGGCTATGGACTGAAAGCACAGACCATCTTATTAATTAAGTTCAATTAATAAACAAATTCATATTCAAAAATTAACCTTTTCTCTGCCATGTTGGTCAGAGGTCTGTAAATAAAATTGGACCTTATCTGTATCTCAAGGATATTTGGTACTGACCACACATCCTTGAGGAACTCACCAAAGGCAGCAGTACAGGTGCTTGTGATAACCCCTTTGATCAGCAAATTAGAAATGGTACACCTTACAGTTTGCATTCCTTGTGTGCATACAAAGATCTGGACTGCTGAATCATGCACATTTTGGGACTGGGTTTGAGTCTATTTGATTAAGAAATAGAATCATACTATTTGTTCACATCTTGCTGACTTGTAACTTCTTGTCACACAGTCTAAAAATCAAATCATCAGATTTGTGTGGTCAGAGTATAGTTCTGTTTCCTGGCATAGCGACACTGGTTGTCATGGCAATGACACAGTTGTGAATACACTGAAGGCGGGAAGGCAGGAAGCACTGCCCCTGAATGACAAAACAACACAGTGTGACCTGACTGGTCAAAAAGCTGACTGCTGCTCCTCAGAGAGGATACAGCAAGAAATGAGATCTGAGCTGCCTGTCTGACAAGCCGGCAAATATTAAATAACATGACAGTATTTTTATACCTGAGCTAGGATTGTCAGCAGAAGAGTGAGAGAGGGAGCGAGACAGTGAGCGGCGGCCTGTTTTAGTGAGTCTTTCATTAAAGTCCTGGGGCTGCTGTGGGACCTGGGTTTGCTGAGAGAGAAAGAAATTAATGATCACCTTCTGGAACACAAAGGACTACAGGATTGTGACTGATTAGACATTTTTCACTGTAGTTTACCTACATTTGTTTATCCAGGCCAGATGAAAATGAAGACCTAATTCATTTACTTTGTCCCTGTTTTGTTCTGAAGTTACAAAAAAGGGGAACTGCCTTCTCCCGAGCTGGCAAAAGTAAAAGAGTGAAATGAAAAAAAAAAATCTCTAAGATTTCTTTCCAAGTCTCCTGCTTTTCTAAATATCTCACAAGTGTCAGAGTAGTTATTTTTTTCTTTGGTTATCTCTATAATCATCCAACACCAGTAGTAGATGTCACTAAAATACTTATTGCTAAATACAATCAAATTCTCCAAAATCTTTCCGGAAAAATAAATGCTGCTGTAATGAGGGATACATTTGAGAGGAAAATTTGAGAGGTGTTCTCAAACTTTTGTCAGTATAGTGTTGGTTTAATGCAGTTACTGTTTATAGGCTACATTTAAGGAAGGAACAAAAGCATAAAATGTGGCCAGTACAAAATTAATGGCAACCCTTATATTTTATCCTAACCCCATAGAGGATATTAATTTTCACTTAGAATGTGAACAAAATAATAAAAAAAGAGATCATTTGACCATGGTGTGTTCAACTCTATTTATAGTTTACAGACCAGTACAACATGAAATATGACCCTATTTTGTATCATAGTGTTCTGAATGCTACAATACACTCAGGCAATGCTATTGTCTTCAGTAACACTTTCAAATTGTAGGTTACTTTTATTCTCTCTAAAGTGAGTGAAGGAATAGATAGTTTTAAATATTTATATTTTAGCACAGTTTAAAAATCATCATAAAAGTCTTTTTAAATCTTAAAATGCTGTTATATAAAAAATGTGTGATTCATTTCAGAAAAGAGAATTACCTTTATATGGAGAGATATTACAGCATCCCTGCTCTTTGTGAGGTTGAGCAAACTGTAGATTTTCTTCATGGCAATCACTTCAGTTTAACTAAAAGCTTAATTTAAAAATGTAAGGGCTGTTTACACCGACAAATCTAAAGTGAGATGAGGTTAAAAATGAAGAGTGGCTCAGTGAAAATCAGCTAAATTCAGCACTGAGAGAAGTAAGACCTTACCTTTTGGAAAGGTCACACTGTGTAATGTGTCTGAAGTTGGGACAATGATTAAACTCTTGATGGGACAGGAGCAAGTTTTGACAAGGTTATTTAATCATTCTAAAAGAGTTAAACACACGCTGTGATAGTGTGAATGTCTCTTATGTGACACGTTTACTGCATGTAAACTCCAGAAAATCTGTAAAACTATATTGTTTCTACTGACCATGTGACTGCGAGAATGCCATGGAAACAACCTCACTCAACCAAAGGACAATGCACAGCCACTTCAGGGAAGTCTGCCAATGCCCTTACACTATAAAGTAAATTATACACAAATCTCTGTTGTTCTTTACTTTTTGTTTAAAGGCAAGGATGAGATTAAAAGGTAAGGTGCGTCATCTAGTAAAATTACATAGACAATTACATAGACAATAGACAATTACATTTTTGAGGGGATGATGTGCACTTTGAACCTACTCCTAAGATTTTTTTTCTTTAAATCATAAACTAGTTTCATTTAATTAGTTACATATTTTCTTTTTTTTGCCACAAGTTATAGATCCTAGTTGCATTTTATGAACAATATCAACTTATTTGCCAAAACGTGCGTGCATCCAAAAAAAAAAGACTTTTAAATTATCTAAAGTAAGAAACTGTAAGAAAAATGAAGTACATTGGGAACAAATATCAAATAAAATAAATGTTTTTTTTCTGACACCAAGGCAATCCAGGACTATTTGCTATAATACTTTTTTTTTAATACTGTTTTTGTCTAAAGACATTTATTTAGCGTTCAAAATAAAACACAGAACGCTACCCGTGCAAATGTTTAGCACGTTTTCTATTTGTAATTTTATCTGAACCTTCCCAGAGGTGTGTTCTTCACACACACATTCAGATTACATGGGCAAATTACATTACATTACAATCTTTTCAACTGTAAATAAACCTGCAATACTAAATCATGCAGAGAAAATATGTCTTTACATTTTAAAGCTCTGTCAATTATTTGCATATTTGCAAATGTACATCCTTTACATGTGATATGCAGAGGTGACTTTTAGAAACTCACTCTCTCAGTCCTGGGAGCCTCTCTGACTTGTCCTTCACTGCAAGAGGATGCTTCTTCTGTGCTTAGGAGATACGCTGACCTTCGGGCTTCGGCAGCCTCCAGCATCCTCAGCAGCTGAGAGCTGATCACAGGTAAAGATGTTGCATCACTATTAGGCTTCTTATTGGTTAAGGGTTCTAAACTGGCATTCTCCCTTTCAGCATCATTACTGTGAGTGACCGACAGTGCTAGGGGACTGAGCTGGGATCTGTTCTTTTCCTTGCCGTCCTCTTCATTGCTAGCCATGGCTCTGAAGCACTGGGCAGTTGCTGAACTAATGCAGGCAGTGCTTATCCACTCACCCTGTCTAAAAGACTGTATTGGTGTTGGACACATAAACACAACCTTCATGAAAAATAACTGAAAACAAAAGTGAGGAAGTGTAAAGGAGTGTAAACATGAGGGTAAAAGGGGTATCTTAAATGCCCTTCATCAGACTGTGGGATGGGGATATCTCTAAGTGATGCACTAGATTTAATTTAAAGGTTTGAAGACATCCCTTGTATTTGTTTCCTTAGTAACATTAAAGTATACTCATTGTGGAAAGAGAAATTCTGCTGTGCACATATAGCTTATTTAATCTCTGTAGAAAGCACTGCAATACAACAGGATGCTTATGGGCAGTGGTACATCACCCTAAGTTCACCATGCCCAAAGTCACGCATCAGCCAGAGGGACATAAATCACCCTGACATTCAGAATCAAATTAAATATTTATTTTCATTCTTTTAGTATAAATCCAAAAACACTATTACACTACCTCCTGAATGTCACTGTACCATGGTCAGTGTGTGCTACACTAGTTTTAACAGACCTTAATAGCAGCACGTCTAAATACATAATTGACTACATAATAAAACTGATGAGTGAGTTCTATGAAACAAAGCAATATCTGAGGTCATTAGGTCATATTCACTCAGGTGATACTGATGATACCATGTAATAGTGAATGTAAACATTCACTGTAGAGCTTGTATTTGGTGCAAACATAAACAGAAAAATAGTGACATCTCAGTCAGTGTGAGGTGAATTTTGCTTACAGACAACTCCTGCCTGGTGTTGGCTGTACACACAGTGACAAAATACACCTGCATCACCTGACTTTTAAAATATGCTTAGAGCTTTTCTTTCTTTTTTTCTTTCTTTTGGATAAATCTTGGCCATAAACTTGGAATGTATCAAAACAAAGAATTTTTAAAACCATTTGTAGAACTTCAGTGACTCTTTTTCACAAGTACATTAATTATAGCCCAGTCTAGTGTACTACAAACCTGCCTTAGCTAAAGCCAAGTGATTGTACGTAAATGTCATCCCAAAAGGAAGCAAAACACATTTGTTTTTATATATGAATGGCCTGCTAGTCCTAGTGAGCTGACTCATTAGAGTCATCTTCATGATTATTGGATCCTGTACCAAGTGTTATTTAAGCAAATTTTACAAAAAGTGATTTACCCAATCACTGCATTGAAACAGCATTAACAAGAACAACCCATGACCTGCTTCTTTCACCTGATAGGAGCTGTATCTCTATCCTAGTGCTGCTTGATCTCACTGCAGCGTTTATACTATAGATTATGGAATACTACTCCAAAATATATGCTGGAAATATATTTGAATAAAATATCCTCCTACCATACTTCATACAATCAAATATGGTGTTCTGCGAATATCAGTGCTTGGTCTTTATTCTTTACTTCTATTGGGAAGAGTAATGCATAAGCATAATATTCTATTCCAATGCTATGCTGATGAAGCCCACTGATATCTCAAATCAAATGATGTTGTATGTCTAAATAAATTAACAAATTGTCTAATAGTACGTTAAAGGTGTCAATGATCTATTCCTCAGTTATAATCTGTGCCACTATTATACACTTAGGAACTGTTTTCTCACCCACATATTCATCATGAACAGATCAATGAATACATTATAATTAGGTAGCGTGAATGAGTGCTAGTGAATAATAAATGTTATTAATAATACACTATATATTAGGTATATATTTAAAATCTTGGGACTTCATCAGGTGGTCCAGTTAACCTTCATATTGTTTCTCAACTATTTCTCAAGGTCCCAGGTTATCATTTGAAATACATTACAATGCCACTAGGCGGCACTGAGGTTCCACGGAGGTCTATTAAAAAAAAAAAAAATAAAAGTAAATAAATAATTACAATAATAATAATAATTGTGCTTCATTGACCTGTTAACATATTTAAAACGTTTGACAGATGCTGAATAATATCAAAGATATCAAGCAATTCGTTTCTTTCTTAGTTATAAGATTTTCCTAAATGATTGCCCAAACAGAAAAGTATTAAAACTTATTGTCCACTTCTTATAAATTAAAGGAAATGCTCAAAGACACCTGTGACCTAAAGTTTTGCTGCTGCTTACTCCTTCATTTTGTCCCTCTGAGAGATGGCCACAACCACCCAGCGGTTGATTGTCCAAGTTAAGTTTTTTTTACCTCTTCTCAGGCTGAACCTGAGAGATTGAACAATTGTGTCATGTGCAAAGTATTTGGAAATCATGCATGAGTCAGATGGGCTTACACTGATGTCAGATCACAAACTAGAAGCACTGCTGATTCTTCAGTGGAAGCCTTGGCATGGAGGATCTCCACTTTATTCAACACTGGACAGAAAACCCAGAGACATTCAGTTGAGGCCTACCTCTTGGGGCTATTCTTAAAAAAAAACCTCTGGTTCCTTGAATACAGGAGCTGTTCTCTTGCTTCCAATGGTTTTGGTGCAAAGCAACAAATAAAAACTCATTATTTTTGCATTTTATTATAGGGAGATAATTCAGTTGAACCATCACTTGTTTGGGTTTTGTAGTTTTTTTCGCATTATAACCTCCCAAAATTGTACAATCTCGAGTTGAGCATTGCCTAGATTGCTAAAATGGCTACGCATCAAGAACTACATTTCCCACATTTCCTCGCCGTAATTTCTGTGCACGTCGTGGTCTTGACCTCGTGATGTAAACATACAGACGGTTTAACTGTATGAAGTAGATCAGCTCTGTGACCAAACCGGAAGACAGCTTGATTGTAGGACGCTTTTATAATGAAGTACCGCTTCCTTTACGGCGTTATTCGTGTAGGGTGTGTGCGAGGATGTTTAAGACTTTTTCCCTCTCAGGCTTCTCGGGCTTCCTCCTCTTCTGCGAGCAGCGCTGTGAAGCAGTGGAGTGTGGCAGTCAGTCCTTTTATCAGAATTACATGTCACCTGCACTGTAATATATCAGTAAAACCTCTGGACCCTCACTATTTCCCTGGAGCGGACCGGGCGCTCATTACTGTGTATGGAAACAGAGATTTTTCACTGGACAGTGTTCATGTTCACTATGACGAACAGAATAAAGTATTGAGGATTAACTCTGAGGAGTCCAGCAGTGCTGTGTCTATAGAGCTCACAACTCCCATTAAGAGTGGTATGTTTATCAATTACTAGTTACATGTTTATTTGTTTATAATATGACATTAGAAGCTAATGGGTTTTTTAACAGATCATTTGTTATTTTTGCACATGTAAAGCAACGTTGACCTCATATGTAAACCACTCAATCACATGCATATTTCTTCACATGAATAGTGACATAAAGTCTCACTCACTCACTCACATGAATTCATACTCAGATACACACATGTACACCTGCGTACAGACTCAGACACATGCACGCATACTCAGTACCATTCACACTCAGAGGCAAACTCTTGTATACATACATAAAAACACTCACATACAAGCATATTCACTCGCCTACAATTTTCCATAAATTGTCACCACTCACTTGTGGTGAGTGGGGTGCTATTCAATGCTGTATAATACCTAATATTGTGTCCTAGATTTCTGTAATTTACAAAAATAAAAAGCCTGTATTATGTTTGAATTAACCAGTTAATGCTTCTTAGAGCAAGTCCCCATTACACAATGGCCTAACATTACCTACCAATGCTCCATTGTGCCATGTGAAAATGAATAACAGGTTTGTACTGCTGTCGGCGAAATAGATTATTTTACGGTAAAATATGTTTTGTTTTGTGACATCACAAAAACTTACTTTATATATAAAATATTCTCCCTCTTCATGATTCTTGTTTTTACTGCAGACCTCCATGTTGTTACTCAGGGAAAAGGTGATGTGAAAATCCAGAACATGGAAAGTGATCTCTGTCAGGTTCAAACTGAACAAGGCCACTGTGTCCTTCACTCTGTAAAGGTAATGCTTACTTACAATAATCCAGTTCAGAAACTGACAATCAGTTCTATCATTTCTCCTTTTTACTCTCTCTCTCTTTCATACACTATGTATCTATCAATCGATCGATCTATCTGTCTATGTGTCTATCTGTCTGTCTGTCTGTCTGTCTATGTATGTATGCTTGCATTTGATATATTTTAAGTAGGGCATCTTTGGGACAGGCTGGTTTGATGCCCTGTACTGGCTGGAAAATGGGGTGTTGGATTGTAAAGCAGTGCCCTAGAGCAAGGCACTTGACCCCAAACTGCTCTCTGGGTGCTCTGGATGGCTGCGACTACGGTGTCTGTGTGTCTGTGTGTGTGTGTGTGTGTGTGTGTGTGTGTGTGTGTGTTCACTACAGTGGATGGGTTAAATGCATGGTCTCAATTAAGTTGTACTGCAATCACTGACAAAAAAAAACATTTTAATTAAATTCTAAATGGAAATATTATGTCTTAGATGACCGTAGTTTCTTGTGGTTCTTAAATATGATAAACAACTGGTGCTGTATATCACCTGTAGTTCTTGTAAATAGTGTTTCTTTTTGTAATATTTAGAGTCACAAAGTGCAGGTGCAGTCTAGTGGAGGAAACATCATCGGCCTGGGCACTATACATGGAGATGTAGACATCCGCACTACTGGACACAGTGTAAGTCACACACATCTTATTACATATTTACTATGCTTTATTTACTTAGAAATAACACTGGAGAACTTCACCATGTCTGTGTTTTTTTTAGAGTATTGATATTAAAAAGATCCAGGGGACTTCCATGAATGTGTCCACAGAGCATGGCCCTCTGAAACTGAAAGCTGTTTATGCACAATCAAGTTCATTGTCTTCCTCTTCAGGGAATTTAATTATTGGACATTTACATGGTGAGAAATGGCACTAGTTACTGTTACATTTCATTGGCGTTTCCTAGGAATTGTTACACATATGTTTGTAAAATTCACAGAATCTATACCCTTGTACATTGGATTCTATTTAGTGATGTATTGAAGAGTGATTAATTGGTAACACTTTAGTAGCTGTCATTAAACATAAGGATATTTGACACCTGCTTAGGCCTTTAATAACAGACCTAAACCTATATAAATAAACATATGTGACGGATTATTTCAGCTAACATCAGCTGTAATAAAGGATGATTTAGCCAGTTTAACACCTTTGAAATAATCCTTTATAGAGCTGTATTTAGGTTCCTATCTGTTTTAAAAGGCTGTCTAGGTGTCACGTAGCCTTGAGTGATGGTTAATGTTTTTAATATTAAAAAGCGAAAATTACAAAACAAACCAGCTCACAAGTTTTATTAGTGACACTTAAGCAATTTAATGTTAAAATGTTTTACACATTAATTGTGCTCAGTAGATGTGCTTAATATTCATGTCTAACATTTTTTATGAATGTATCAGGTGAAGCACATGTTCAGACTGACACAGGAGGTATCGTCATTGGTATGTAATGTAATTACAGCTGGTACTGTGTTAATTCCAAACCCTGTATTTCTTTTCTTATGCACATTCTTCCTCATGTCCTCTGAATTAGGAGATGATTAAGGAGTCACATTATGAATTTTGCTACACTGAACACTGCTGCACTCTGAAATTACATCAGAAGACTCCTTGACAAAATTGGTAGCTTGCCCTGACTAGCTTTAAGGTTGAGTAGTTGGTGTTGTTATTTCATGTTTAATTGTAAACCTGCTTTTGAACAATGTTATTTCTGTGCACTGAAGTGTTAGCTTGTCATATATGTGGTATGTTTTCCATATTTTGATGGTTAAAAAGACTTATAATGCAAATGATTCCCTGACATTCATTGGTTTGTAGGACAAAACATACTGGGCCTGGAAATTGTTTTGCCATACGACAATGTAAATTTCGAAAAACGTGTTATTTTTTCTGTTATTGAGAAAGTGTGTTTAGACCCAGAGTTAGTAATATGGGTATGATGCCAACCGTACAGTGATACATGACTTCAGTGATAAGTGAATACATGTGATTCTGCAGACAGTTCGAGTGGCGCTCTGAGAGCAGTGTCTAAAACTGGAAACATTGATGTATATGTGGGCCAAACAGAAACAGCTGAACTTCAAACCCAGCAAGGTATATTGTAAATAAATGATTAATATTTTAGAATAGTAATGAAAAATAGTGTTTTTGTTTTTATTATTATTATTATTTATTATCTCTACAAAGGCGCTGTAATACTCCGTGTGCCGGCCACTATGAGAGCAGGTGTCCATCTTTGTGGGAACACAGTGGATATTAGTTCAGAAATCTTTCAGGAAACAGAGCATCATTCAGCTAAAGGAAAAACTGTAGTTGTGGGTGAGTACATCTTTATTTCTATATGAACCATAAGACAATCTCTGACAAAACCATTGCAAATAATTTTTTAAATGCTTTAAGGTTTTCGTCAGTATTTTATTAAATCTTCTGTGCCTAATCACAAACCTCTCAGCATTCATGAACAATGGAAATGGACCTGATTAATGTCAGTAATATGGTCTTGGTTATGAGGCTAATAGAACTGGTTGCTTTACTGTAGTTTTAAATGTAAATATCACACATCGTTGATCCAAGATGCACAGCATCTCAGCAGCACAACTGCCTTTGAACGTCATTTATGCTTTATTTACAAAATGTTTTTTTCTTTGTTACATTGTGAACCAGATTGTACTGAAAATGAGGCAATGGGACTTTGTATAAACTGATAAGTGAAAGAAATGATAAATCAAACAAGGTAAAAATTATTATAGGGAGATATTAATAAAAGTCAGCATTTGTCTGTACCTTCCTATTGTATTTAATAAGATAATAAGGAGAAAACAAATAATTAAATTAAATTAAATTATTATTAATTAAATTATTATTCTAATTATCATTAGATAATCATCATCATAATTCCTGTGCAGTTTTTTAACGGTACACTTCAAATTCAATACTATATTTCTTCAAGCCAGAATATATATATTTTTTCTTGTTTCTTCTATATTTCTTGAAGAAATATAGTTTAATCTGGATGCAGATACTAGGTGAACACATTTCATCTATATCTATATTTTCTCTTCCAGGCCCTGTGCGGTTATGTTGTCATGCTGTACACTGAAGGCTCTGGTTTTGTGTTTGCGCAGGTCGGCTGAACAGCGGCTCTGAGGTGGACTGCTGCATCAAAGCCACTGCAGACAGAGGAGCCGTGAGCCTCAAGACCCAGAGCTGGTTAGAGACACTTAAACTGGGGAGCTGATTGACGAACGCTGGGGAAAATATTTGTGTATGTTGGAATTTTGATTACAACATAGATAAAATATAAATAATAAAAAAAGAAGACTGCAGTTTCTTTTAAGTTTGTTTGTTGAAAGTGTTTGTCCTTTTTAATATATTACAGTTTAACAAGCTTTCAGTAAAAAACATTGTGTCACATTCCTTGACTTACTCCGTAACTTATTCTGGAATGTATTTTAGGAACTTCTGGTCTAATTATAACTGGTGAAGTGAGAAACAAACAAAAAGTTATCTACACACAATACACTTCTCATTTTAAATGTAGTTTATTGGCTGATTCTAACATGTTTTAAACCATAAAATGTGACTTGTTCAAAACAAGCTTTTTATATTTCATAATTGATTTAATTAGTTCACTATATGTTCTGCTTTGTAAGTATATAGAAATTGTGCACTGAAGTTTAAAGCATTCTATGTTTAAGTGTGTTCCCTGTAAAGGAGGAGTTAAGTAGTTTTAAACTGTAAATCGTATTTTGTCTATGAATGTGTATATTTGGAATTTTATACTGGTGTATATATGAGTACATTACTAAATGTGTGTTTTGTTTTGTTTTTAAGATACAGTGTTGGTAGGTATTCAGTATGAGGGTTACAGTAGGCTCCAAAAGTGTGGTTAAATATGGATGGGTGTAATCTCAGTGTCCTGCAGGTTCTTCAGTACTGCTGTTGTTAAAGACAGGTTCCTCGTCCTCTCTTTGGCTCTCCATCTGTTCTGGTCTTCTGATGAGCTGCAGCAGCTGACCCAAGCTGTTGTAACCAAAGCTGTAGGGCACGTCATCGTTGCTGTATTGCCAGTGTTTGACACGGGGCTGCAGGTTCAGAGCAGCCCGTCTGAGGGAATACACAGAGGGGACTGAGTGTACTTTATTACACACCACAAGCATATATAAATACTGTTTATATATATATATATATATATATATATATATATATGTGTGTGTGTGTGTAAGCGGATGTTCACTCCTGGTCAGAATACAAACATGACATTTTTGCATTTACAATATTGGGAAACTTACAAAATAAATCAGAAATTTAACTATAATATCATATTCAGACATTTTAACCTGTAAACAGTTATTGTGCATTAAATTTACAAATACAAAGTATATAATTTACAAATCTCAGAATATTACATGGTTGTTACATGTTATATACACACACACACACACACACACACACGCGCACACACACGATTCCCCTAATCATACCATATATATATTAGTACTGCAGTATTTGCAGTGGTGAGGTGTTTACCTGGAGATGTTCCCACAGTACAACATGCTGATAGAGTAAAGCTGAGGGCATCCTCGCTGCAGGGAATGAGGAGTGCGGTCAGTCAGGAGCACACAACCGCTCAGGTCCAACTCTCTGAGGTAGTGGCAGGCTCCTGATAGAAACTGCACACCAATGTCTGTTACCTGAAGTATCCAGAACAGAATCAGCTGTTTTTACTTTCCTTTTCCTTTTTACTTTACTTTTCCCAATCTAATACTTTTTCTTCTGTGGCACGTTTTTCCTTCTATTTCATTTCACAGGCGTTATCTTGTTTCATTGTTTTTTTGTGATTTGTTAAATATACATTGTGGATATTTTGAGATATTTCATTGCAGTTCTATAGGTTTCTTGGCACTAAGGCTGGCACTAAACTGATTTTTTTACTTTTACTCATTTTTTTTTACATTTACTTCTACTCATGTTTTTCATGATGATTTAATCAATTTTCAAACTATATTTTACCCATCTGCCAATAGCTTTTACTATATATAGTTTTAGGCTGCTATGCACATCTTTGACATGGTGAAGCATGTGGATTATTGATTTAATCAGACTTACTTTGGGGCATCCAGCAATATGGAGTGTAATGATGTGTCTGCAGTAGAAGGACAAAACTTTGATAGATCGATCAGATACATATAAGCAGTGACTTAAGTCCAGGAGCTCCAGCTCTCGCACTTGCTTGCAGAATTTCTACCAAGGGCAAAATAAGGCACAATGTGTACAAAAACATGAAGTACTAATAATGGCCAAAATAAAGGCAGTTGTTAAGAAAAATTATGTTATGTTGAATGTACTGTCTTTGGAGCAGCTTCACTGTCCAACAAAGGTGATCTGTAATAGCTGACATAGTGTAACCATTACAATAAATAACTTATTGAGTTCACAGTTATTAAAGTTGACCTGCCTCTATTCCAGTGTCTGTTAGCCGTTCACATCCAGCTGCAATCAGCTTTCTCAGACTTTGGTTTACACTTAGTGCAGCCAGACCCTGCAAAGGAAATACACAGCATATTTGCACTTCAAGTTTGTTTCAGAGTGGATTTTAAATGTAGTGTTGGAGTCATCAGAGCCTGTTCACAACAACCAGTGTATAGTAATTATTAAACAATATTTTCTTTGCATATTCATTCATTCTAAATTTGATGCCTGTAACAGTGCCCAAAGATATGACTTACTGGCAATTTTATTACAGGAACGATGTGAAATGTTTCAACAGGACATGCAAAAACATCACATTAAACAATCTTCTATGACACATCAAAAACACTATGCATCCCTAAGCCTGAATACAGCAGGACATGTGATTAGAAATAAACAGTGTTAGACCTGGTCTTGAATGTTACAGCCGGTAATATCCAGAGTGACAAGTGAAGAACAGCTGCCCAACCATTTGAAGCCTTCATCCGTCAGATTCTCACAGTAACATAAGCTCAGGTAGTTCAGCTTGCTACATCTGGACAAACACAGACACAGCTGTTACATATCACATGATGTGGGTGTGTGTAATAGTGAATAGGATGGTATTCACCTCTGTGTAAGCCTCATGATGGACTGGTCACTGATATGAGGGCAGTTTGACAGATTGAGCTCTTGAAGTTTTGAAGCGGATGGTCCATCAGCAATGTAATGGATTCCAGTATCACTTAGTCTGAATCACACACACAACAGTTCTACAACAAAGCACACAGCTACTGCAAGTTGTAATATTTAAAGTTATTTAAGCTGTTAAAAACAGATCACAGATTCTCAGACCTAATAGAGCTAATCTAATATTCCAGATATAAAAATGTACCTTGTATTAAAGTACAATCAAGATGAAAAGGATAGTTTGGAAAATTTACTACTTATTTCAAATGTAAACATTTGTCCAAGACATTGCTTAACAAGATAAAACTTTATAAATCTGATAATTTGCCAAACTATTCCTTCGGCACAGTGTACAGTTCAGTCTTATTTTTCCCTACTTGACAAAGTCTGCAATGTGCAGGATGCTGATGTTCCTCAGGCTTGCAATATACTTCACACTGGCATCAGTCATATTACAACAATCTGCAACGTGCAGCACAGTGAGGTGAGGAGAACTCCTGCATAAAGCCTTCCAGCTGCTGTCCGTCAGACACCTATTACCTGAACAGTATGTTTCATGGCATAAAATGTCTTAATGTAAGAAGTATACAAACTAGTTAAGACTGATTTAAGACTTGCTTAATTATCAGTTTAGAATTTAAAGGAGCAACCAGTTTTTTTTTTTTTTTTAATGTACAATATGTAGTATAGTGTGTACAGTATAATGATGGTATTGAGCAGTAATTATACTAAGATGCAGTGGCCTGGAGATTCTATATTAAACCTGATTTAATCATAACTGCCACCATGTGGAAGTTTCACACATTTTGTTTAAATTTTTGTACTATTTTGTCTGATAAAAATGACTTATTGCTCCTTTTGTGCATTCTGGAAAAAGCTATGTTAAGAATGGTTTTGACTCAGAGTCGAGTGCTTTGTTTCACTCGAGGTGTAGAAATTTGGCAAACCTTCTATTTTGAGTGTTGTCAAGCTGGAAACTTCAGCAATGGCTTTGAAAGCTGTATCTGTCAGATTCTGAGAATCCACCAGGGAAATCACTGTCAGTGAGTGACATGTAGAGACTAGTGCCTGAGGAGATGATTATAGTCAGCATGATCTTGGATGCCTGTTAGATTGGTGGTATGAGAAGTAACATATCTATTACATTACCTGAATACAGGCATTGGAGAGCATGGGCATGTAATCAAGCACAATGTGCTGAAGTCCACTGCAGCTTTTAGCTATGTGTCTAAAACCATCCACTGATATCTATGAAAACAACCCATCACAGATTGTAAATACATCAGCACAATTATAAACACATCAGCCAACAATTATACATAGTCATATGACAAATTGTGACCCTGGAGCTGTGTGGTAGCCACACTATCTGCTGCGACACTGTGCTGCCCCATTTTATTCTTTTAATTCATTTATTTATTTCATAAAGCGTAACTGCCCATTTACTCTGTACACGACAATAAAAACTCTTGAATTTTCAATCTTTTGATTGTGACCAATGATGTCCCAGTCTGTAATTGACTATAGGACATATTTAACCAATAATAACAGACCTCATACCTTGAGATAATAATGAGGTTATGGAACAATTTCAGCTTTTGATTGCAGTACAACAGAAAATGCTTCTAATGTACAGTAGTATTGTATGAACTGACCTGAACACATCCAGAAAGGTCAAGGTGAGTGAGCCTATGGCAGCCTTGTCCTGTAGCTAGGAACTCAAAGCCAACATCATTTAAATACTTACAATAGGCCAGATTGAGACACTGCAGGTTCAGAGAGCACCTTTAAAACAACACCGAAGGACCAACATTACTCCATCACATTATACAAGCTGTACCTTTTCTATATATTTCTGCTACTGTTATATAAATATGGTACTAAGAAGGAAGTACAAAGTAAAATCATATCATGCTAACAGTTAACCAAACTCATTTTAGGATGTGAGATAAAAAAGGTGCAAAACCTGAAGTCCATAAATAAAATTCATGCACTACCTGGACAGGGCTATCAATGTGCCATTGGTGACATTGGTGTGAGACAAATTAAGACTGAGAAGAGATGAACATTCCTCTAGAATCATCCTCACAATTTCATCCTGTCATCAGGGATTTATTCAGTAATTAATTAGGTCAGGAGCACTGAAACCCATATAGATAACTGAAAAATGAAGGCAAGTGCCACTCACACTGATGCTGGTGCATTTACTCAGATTGAGTTCTTGCAAGTTTTTGCACTGACCTTTGAATAGATGAAATTGAGAATAATTACTGATTTACAACATTGTTTTGCTCACAATGATTTTTAAAAGAAATAAAATTAACTATATTTGTATTTATAAGACACCATTCATACACATTTTTCCCCATTAAAACACGGGTTTTTCACATTGATGCTACAGTTAAATGTTTTAAAATACTCAAAAAATCTTAATATCAATTTTCAATGAAACAAGAATATATTGTTTAAAACTTTAATTATTTAAAACCTTTTTTCTATCGTATTTTACTATTACTTTAATATGCTATGGTGCTGGCAATAATTTTATGTGGTTTCACTAATTGTTTTTAAAAGTTGCTTGTTTATCTCATAACCTCCAGTGATGCCTTAGATATTGTCTTTGTGATTGCACAATTTAAATATGTTTATTAGTTAATTTATAGCTCATCTGGAAAATGATGTCATCACACAATTATCAATGGCCACTTACTGATGCATGTAAAACATTCATGTTGCAGTTTAATACAGTCGCTCAAGTTCAGATATGTCACAAAAATGTGATATGAATTCAGTATTTTCTTCACTGTCCTGTTGTTCCAATGTCTCTCTGTGGAGAAATCCACCTGTGTGTAAAGTATATGATTAGAAGTCATGGTGAAGGAAACCAGGCTTCGAGCTTTACAGAGAAAAGACAGTTTTCCCAAAACGTAAGCTTATCTCACTGACCCAGCTCCAAAGACAGGGGTTCTGGACAATAGCATTCCAAGCCTCACACACCTGGGAACATTTCAGCAGGTCTCCTACACCCAAATACTGGAATATCTACAAAATTAACAGGTTAGACACAGGGGTGGAAAAACCTTGAGTGATTGTACTTTTCTTGCTATGCTACACTCTACTGAGTATTTCATTCATGTTTTATTAAAACTGAATTAATATTCTTTTACTTATTCACATTTCCTAGAGAAAATATCCATTATATTCAGAAAACAGCCGACAGGTATGAAGGCAAATCCACTGAGCCAGAAATGTTTATAAAATCTAGTGGTAACTGCAGTGGTGCATAGTACTGTAAAATCATATTGTAAAAGTAGTTCTGTGGAGTGAAAACCGACCTTGACTAAGAGCTTCCAGGGCAGCAGAGAGAGTCTGTCAGGTCCATTTGTTTGAGAAAGTTCTGTGTGTTGAGAATGGTTGTCCAGCGCATCTTTCCCTAAACTCTGACCAAGCACGCACACACATAGGTAAAAAATAATTTAATAACAATTCTGACCAAGCTTTATATATTATTCATATAGCCTAAAAAATACAGCAAAAAAATACAGGGTGGGCCATTTATATGGATACACCTTAATAAAATGGGAGTGGTTGGTGATATTTACTTCCTGTTTGTGGCACATTAGTATATGGGAGGGGGGAAACTTTTCAAGATTGAACTTTTCAACCATTCCCATTTTATTAAGGTGTATCCATATAAATAGCCCACCCTGTATATATATATATATATATATATATATATATATATATATATATATATATATATATATATATATATATATATATCTGTGAAAACTACCTTGAAAAACTCTCTTTTCCTTTTTGAGTTTTGAACAACACAGCACCATTCTGCAATGATGTTTTTAAATAAGAACGCATTCCATACACCCTGTATTTTCTTCACTGCATCTGCAAACAAAAAATGTGTAACTATTTATACATGGAGTTGATCAAAACTAGAGAAGTAGATCAAAACTGATGACATAAAACTGAGGTGTGGTATTGGGACTGATGTCCATACCATCCTACACCATCAGGAGTCCTTGGGCAAGACTCCTAACGATATACTTCTGTAACAAATATTGTAAATCGCTCTGTATAAGAGTATCTGCCAAATGTCATAAATGTTAATCTGTGGAAGATAAAGACACGGGAAGGGGAACGTACAAGTCTTTTTTTTCTTGCGAAACTCTACCCACTCCACCCAGCAGGTGAAGACGTGTCTCAGGTTCCTCAGTGTATGGTGCCTCTCAGCTGCTTGAGTCATGAACAGCAATCTAGTAGCCTTTGCTCTCCTCCTCATAACATACTGCCTCCAGCCTCTTTTCACAGAAACCGTCCATTATAAACACACATATCATGTAGAAGAAACAGGACATTACAGCATGTTTATTTTACTAATAAATGAATGACTTGTACCCAATGTTAATCCAATCCACAGCTGAGTACATTTCCACTATTACACTTACTTGAAACACATTGTGGTCAAAGTCTTTCGATAACACGAGTAAGCTTTCTCTAACACATGTGACTGAATCTGCAGGAAGACAAGTATAATGTACAGCTTATGGAGGTTTGAAAGCTTTGTGTGGTTAGTGACATAAAAATATAACCATTTAACAGATTAAAAAGAAGGGACACCTTTTCATCTGGGTCTCCGCAAATATCAAGCATCAACGTCTGTGGCAATAAGCAGACTGTGTCTTGTTCAACATCATCAAAACATGTATGCCTTAAAAGATATTACACATTAAAAAGGAATCTGGACCATGGCATATTTTTACACTTAACATTACACTTCACATTTTCAAGAGTTACAAAAATCAACGTAATTTCTGTCATCACTCAACACAATGCTAGCCAATGAAGTCATGCGTTAGCTAACATTACAGAACAGAGCAGTATGTGTTCTCCCCTAAGTTTATAAACATATATATAACTGTATGGATTGTACATAACTGTATACACCGACTTCACATATCTCGGTGGGAGCATGTCCTTGCTTTCAATTTTGCCTTTCAAAAAAGGGACTTTGATATTAGTAAATTAAAAAAACATACCAGTCAATCCCTGCTTTCTGACAATCAAGAACTGCCAAAACCTTCTTTGCAATATAGAGTAAAGGGTCCTTGGGGCGAGAGATGCATAAACCCATCAGTAAGACCTGATGAGAAACCAACAACCAAACAAGAAAACATACAATTAAGAGCCAACTGAGGTGTACACACACACACACATACATACATTGTAAAACATCTTATAAAACCCAGATAATACATAAACACATAAAGGAAAAAAGTCCTATATATTGAAAGGTGGGACCACCATGGATTGGAATTTTATTAGAATTTGGGGCCAAGTCAATACCTTTACCTCTTTATCATGATCCTCAAACCATTCCTGGATAATCTTAGATAAGTGGTACATGTTAAAGTAACATACACATGAATGCCTGGATATAAGGTTTGGGGGCAAAACATTGCCCAGTGCATCACACTGCTTCCACTGGCTTTGCTTTGTCCCATAGTACTGCCTGGTGCTCTTTCTTCCCTAGGTTAGGGATGTGCACACTTTGTGTTTTCTGATGCTTTTCTGATGCTTTCAGTGACAGGACAGCCTTCACTCCCTGTGCACATCCTGCATACCAGGAACAACCCACCCCGGTAATGTTGACAGACTTTCCTAGCCATCACAATTTCAAGGAGGCTCAGATCATTACACTTGAATTTATCTCTCACTTTGTATTTAACACTGATACTATCTAGAATTGACAAGAGTTAATAAATCTATCTCCTTCTCTCTCTCTCTCTCTCTCTCTCTCTCTCTCTCTCTCTCTCTCTCTCTCTATACTTATAATAGTAGAGCTAAATGACATTGTGCTATTATCTCAAAGCTCAGATAAGTTAAATTATAGTTATTCACCTTGAAAATCTGAGAAAGTGAATGTTTCATAAAGTAATATTTTAAAACAGGATCTGAAATGGCTGGGTAATTCATATTAAATCCGCAAATTAAAAGCGAAGAGGAGTCGCAGTAAAGTGGACGCAGTTCCGCAGCCGTTGGGGACCTGTCTGTATTATTTTAGTGCGCTGCTAAGTAACGGCTGCAGGCGGGTGGCCAACAACATTCCGGAGTTAAAAAGCGCCATTAAATCCCCTGACTCTGTGCATGTTTATTTATTTGTTTGTTTGTTTGTTTGTTTGTTTGTATACAACATGGTCCTAAAAGATATTTCCATAGTCTGCTGTTTTCAGGTCTATGCGTATATGAATCAGTAAATTAACAGCTTTCAATGTTAGATGGAAAACAAGAGTAGATGTAACCATTCGCACAGTAGCACTGACCCATGACTGCAACACTGTTCTCAAGTGGGCCAGTGTACTGAGATGAACTTGGCACAGTTTGACATTTGATTAATCTTTAATTATTGTTCTATAACATGTTGAATGCTGGTTAAATATATTTTATGCCAGTTACTTTACATTTGCAGTAAACTTGTATGTATAAAGGACATGTCATTTTAATTATTAATTTCATGTGTGGATTTTGACTCTATCATTTGGGTGCAAATAACAAACATAATTACTTTAGAAAAATTGTTCCATGTGGGAGTATTAAATGTAGCTAGCTAACTCTGTCAGAACACTTAAATAGTCATTAGACACGGATGCTCACGTTAAATAACTTCTATGTATTTTGCTGTATGATCTTCAAAGGGAAATAAACATTTTGTGCCTGAATACAAGACAATAAGGAAGGCACACTTGAAATGGATAGTTTGTGTATTATGCAAGACTGGGGCAAACACCTGAGAATCTCGTAAAACTTTTTGTTTGGCCACTGATGCGAGAAGTAGAAACTGGCTGCGTTCCAGTACGTACACATAAGGAGGGAATAAAGTACTCTAGGGTAAACCAGAGATCCTGAACTCCAGGTGTACGTTCCAGGCCGCGAATTTACAATGGCCGTCCGGTATAACGATAAACCTGGCCCGTCAGGTGGATTGCTGTTGAAGCCATAAGGTCATATCAGCCAAGCACTTCAAAATCCCGGCCTGAGTTCGCTTAGATTGTAATGATGAACCACTTTGAGTTTTTCGGAATCGACTCCGATTCGAACTCACGTCGACTGCAAATCATGTATACATCAATCCGGTTTTAAACAGGACAGCGGTAGAGCCGTAAAAAGGAATAGAGTCATTAATAAATCTCTGTACATAGCTTACCCACCTTTTAGTTCATAGTGATATATATAATACAAATGTGTAAATTATGCCAGGTTTAAGTTCTTAATCAACGGAAGGATTCACTCGCAAGCCTGGACTGAGTCGACTCCAAATTTTCCGACTCTCAGAATACGACAAAGTATTGGACTCTAAGATTCGAATCTTTCGGAGTCGACTAGATCAAGTGCACTAGGGAGGACACAATGACATATACGAGACACAGCTAAACTCTTTGAGTACTAGAAACAAATACGGAGCCGCCAGCCATGGGTACACAACAGATAGCTAAGGTCTTCAATAACTGAAACAATCATTTAAACATTACTAATGAAACACTACGCAGATTTCAGCATGGGGGATGATGGCTTCGTGCCTCGGCTAAGTAATGTTCACATGAAGGCTTTATTGGGGATCCTAGCAGGAGCAGGAGCTTCATACGGATTATACAAACTGCTACGGGGAGGAGGAGGAGGAGAAGCGGAGATAAACAAAACGAAACCCCGAAGAAGTAACGTTATGGACGTACAGCCAGGGAGTCTGGTGGCCAGAGTGTCTGGATTTAATGTCGTTAGTAAAACTGACGGTGGGAATCTGACCACAGAGGCCCCAGCAAGTACGTAGCAAAAATTCCCTGTAAATTGGCCTCTAATTCGAATTTACCGTTCCACCTTAAACTGTGTACCAGTTACTTTCCGGGGCATCACTATTTAAAGTGGAACGGAAATACGACTAAGAAGCCAACGAGTAAGAAAGGAAGATTAACTCTGAAATCAACGTTGTTTACCGAGTGTATCTAAGGGTTAATCTGAAATTGAATACATTTTTGTTTTCATGTAACCATATTGTTATTATTATTATTATTAGTTGTAGTAGTAGTAGCAATGAATCAGTTTAAAATTTTTGTTTGTCTCTCAGCTAGTCCCAGTCAACACTTATAAAATGCACAACAAACCTGTAGTGAGAACGGTGGACGCTGTAAACACACCTGAATTTTTGTGCTCAAAATGTTGAAAAATTGTTGCTAAGGTAAGTATAATGCCTGGAGCCACATTGAGGATAGTGATGTTTTAAACCCATGTTTGAAGCTGAAAAACATGCTGCATTGCAGGGCCCAAGAGCAGTTTGCTGCCTTTTTGTATGAAATTAGGTGAGCTTCTAACCCCTATTGTATTGTTTATCTCTTGTTGTTCTTTGTAAGGTGAGATACTCTGCAAGTCCCCTGATAGTCTCGAGCCCAGGCACCTCAGCATGCTCCTCTCTCTTCTCCAAAGCAGCCCCAACCAAGCAGAAAGGAGAGAGGTTCTCATAACTTTAGGAAATGCTGCTGCTTTCACAGTAAACCAGGTAGACCAGGTCTAATATTCTAATCTTGCCGTAGTCATGAGTTGTATGCCTATTTTAAAAGCATTAAAATCATACCTTTCTGATATTTTATTACAAGGTGATGTTTTCCGTAATTTTCAGTTCATGACACATGTTGAATGAAATGTTTTTTTGTTTTTTTTTAAAGGACCTTCTTCGGGAATTTGGGGGCCTTCATATTATAGCAGGTTTCCTCTCTGACCCTTCACCAGACATTAGAGTGCAGACTCTGAATGCTTTGAATAACTTGGGTATGAACATCCGAAATCAAGATCAGCTGAAGGTGAGGTTCAGAGCCCTGTTAGTATTTTTATCACCAAGATTTTCCATAGCTCTTCAATTGTCTCTCTCATTTGTACAGATTTATGTTCCATCAGTGGTGCAGTTGATCGAAATGTCCCCTGTAAACTCAGATCTTCAGCTGGCAGCTCTGAGGCTGCTGACTAATTTGACAGTAACAGATAACCATCAGCATTTAATGAAGAACTCCATCACCCTCCTCTTGTCACTGCTTGTAGTGAGCAATGAAGTCCTGCAGGTATTTAATGCAATTTATTTGATTGTTGAGCCTTTTCTTGTTTTATGAATATATTATTTTGTATATTTTATATCTATTTCAGCATTTTAATAGACAGTTTATGTTTACACATTGTTGTTTTTGCTACAGATCCAGGTTTTGAAGGTTTTAGTGAATTTATCCTCCAATCCAGATTTAATGGATGACATAGTACAAGCTCAGGTATGAAATGTGAATAAACCTGCTGAATGTAACTTGTGTAGAGAGCAGTGGTGGATGCTAGCCTTTTAAGGAGGGGAAGCTCAATTTCGGCCTACATCATAAAATGTGTCGGTTTATTTATATGTAAATTCTACCCTCTGTTCCTTTTCAAGAAAATGATCTGTGACCCTGTCGTACCAACAACGCGTCTTCTCCAGGGACTTGACTAGTGTCCTCTCAATGGCCAGCAGAGCTAGGCTGCTTAAACGGCCTTGGCCCATGTGAAGTGTGTCCGCCTGTGAGTGCTTTGTGACGGTGGAGGGGCTCAGCAGCACCCGCTAGAAACTGCAATAGAAGTCAGAAAGAGTGATAGAAGTCAGTCTCCAAACACAAGCAGCTACAAAAAAACCCCACCAGAAATAGAAGCTTGATTTGTCGCTAGTCGTTTTTAACAAAGAAAATGCGGCTAAGAGGATTAAGAAAGTCTGGTTCAACTCAGAACAGAATGAAAATGTAATGCTCCCACGGATCTTTAAACCAAAGGATCGCTGATTCGCTCCTTTCGCTGTCAATCAAAAAGGGATTCGGCCTCAGACAGATCATCCAATCATCACGCAGAAGCTGAGCGTCCGGGCCAGCCGAGGCCAGCCCACTGCCCCATAGACCCCCAGAAACGCTGAGCGTCTGATGGGCGGAACAAAGCCCAGCATTTATCCAATGACTCGTCTCGTTTTGCTGCACTTCACTGCTTCGCTATGGAACTCTGTTTAAATCACTGTGAATCTGCGCGAATGATTGAGAGGAAAGCCGTGTCTTTACCAGTGATAAGAAGCTGATTCTGAACAAAGGTTGAGCGCGTTGTAGTGCATATTTATTCAATGACATGTACACACAACAGTATATATTTGATCACTTATTTTTTTGACATTTTAGGGGAAGCTGAGCTTCCCTTGCAGTCTTGCAATCGCCACTGGTAGAGAGAGAATTTATTTTGCCATTACTTCAATACCTTATATAATTTGTTTCAGTCTGTTTGTTGTGGTGCACGTTTGTGCTAAACCCTTGTTGACGTAAGCTTGCAAAAAAAGATTTAGCTTCTATAAAAAGATTACTTTTGTCTTCACACGGCTGTTATATCAGTGGAGTTCATTTTTCATAAGACGTATTTAAGGGCTGACATTGGGCTCAGACATTTTTGCCTGAATATGTTAAAGGGCATTTAAACCAAAGTTTCCAAAATTAAAGGGAAAAAAAATCATTTAGAATTGATCAGTGTAAATGTGATACAGGGAAGGTTCAATATATTTAGTTTTTTTTATTTTTATTTTTTTAAAGTTGTGTTAATGGCAAATGGTGTGTTAAAGACACAGGAAAGCATAAGCAAATGAATACCTAAAGATATACCATTGGTGTCTACCACCACTGTTGTCAGTGTGTCAAGTCAGTGAGTTTCTCTTCTAGGGATGTCAGATGAACTGATACATCCGTACCAAGTTGATCCTCATGTTTGTGTAAAGAGTATGGGCAAATGGTTTACAAAATGTACCAAAAATGTAAAAAAAAAACCAAAACAATTCAAATAGGACCCCTATGTAGCTTAGGCTCTCAGCTGTCCAATGACACATCAATCAGGCCTGTAGACCAATCAGTGGCCAAGTTATGGCAATGCGCAACAAAGGAGGAGGGACAAACACAGACCCATACTTCAGCAGAGCTCATTCAGTTTCAGTGCCTAATGGACCCACACAGCGCGAGAGACAATTCAAACCTTTTTATTTGGCAGCCACAAGCTCAACAAACAATAATCAAGACAATGAATATGTTTTCAAAGCTCACTAACTGCCTTTCTTCCACCGTCAGACCATTTTAAGCACGAGGGGTCTGAGGGAGATTGCAAAAAAAAAAAAAAAAAAAAAATCATTATTAAATAAATTGCACCTTTTTCTGAAAAATATTATGTTCGCATGCATTCGTTTCATTGGTATATTTATTATTGTGGCATCGAAATTGTTATCAAGAATCGTGGAATTTTAGTGGTAATGGTACCGACTTATACATTTCTGGTATCGTGACATCCCTATTCTTTTCAGTGCATTTCTTCTAAATTTTCTCTAAATACTTTAATAAATGTCTCTGGAGAAAAGAACAGTTAAATACAGTGGCTTTTTTTGGGGCTTTCACAGGCTCCAGCCTCCCTGGTGCTCTTGTTTGATGGCTCCACAAAGAAAGATGTGCTTCTTCGCCTGCTATTCTTCGTAGGCAATCTGCGGGCCTGGAGGCCATCTGCTCAGGTGGCTGAAGCTCTGAGGAGGCAGCAGGACTCGCTGTATTGTGTGCTGCTGGACAGCTCCTCTCAGTTTCACAGCAAACTTCCCCAGCTCTTGTCCCATCCAGACGAGAACATTAAAGCTCAGGTGGCACGGCTTCTCACCTAGCCATTAAACTAGGCTTCACTTTGCCTTTACCTGTCACAACATTTCTTTATTTTCAAAGTCTTGCTTGGCCAGTGCACCTGAAAGAACTCCACATATAGGTGTTTGAGGGGAATGCCTCTCATGAATGGGTCTGTCCCAAATCCTAATGGGCTGTCTACTTAGAGAGCATTTAGCATCATATTGTGCGCACTCCCAAAACATAGCTTGCCCCAGTTCTTAGGTACCTTAAATATGCTGCCTACTAAAATACCTTAATCTGGCTAGATTTACAATCCCATGATGAAGCACAAGCACAATTCTTGTCTATTTCACACTTCTCCCATAGCACAGATAAGTTGAATGGTGATTAAAAACAGGAAGAGTGGAATCCATGGCCCTGTGCAATCGCTCTCTAATTGGTGCGTCTCACTAATCTCATGAAGAAAGAAGTTAGAACACTGCCTATTTAAACAGCTGCCTACATAGTCAGTGCCTACTTAGACAGCTCACTAGGTTTTGGGAAAGATTGAATGTTATATTATTGTTGGGTGTTTTGTTCTGAATGATAGTTTTACATAAAACCTTTAATTATAAACACTGATGCAAAGGTATAACTTTAGGATTGCTTAGAAAAAGGTTTCATTACATGTGAGAATTGTTATGAATTTCTTTCTCTCCTTTGTGCCTGTACACAAAATCTCACTGCCAAACCTTTTACTAGACAAGAGAATGAATGTCTCACTCTGAGAGTTCCTATATGACACAAAGTGCTTCCTATATTGTACCTTCTCTGTCTGATGGAAGGACTGTGTGATTGCTGATATGCTTGCTTTGCTTTAAAGTGTTAAAAGGAATAACGGATGCATGACAAAGTCTGCCAATTTTTAGCTGTTATTCCTCTTCACTGCTGTGTCGGATCTGCATGTTATGAGAAGTGTTTGGGACATGCCTTTAGATATTTATGACTTTATCCTGTTATGTATAGCCTGTCTCCGTCTTTAAGAAAATTGTATAAATGAAGGGGCCATTTGTTCCTTGTTCTGAAACTGGATCCCTGAGCATTGTTCCTTGGTCAGTTGCCAGTTATTTGATAATGTGCATGTATTGTACTTGAATACTTTACTACTTTGTTAGTACTGTGATCTTTTTACCTGCTGAAACTGCTAGGCAATGACATAATGCAGTGCAGGGTCACATGACAGTACAGACATTTTCACTGCTATTGATCATTTTCTGATGCTCACCAGAGACAAAATATCTGCTTTCAGAGGAAAAAAAAACAGACAGCTTTAATGTAAGCTTTGGCCTGACCTGTTAAATCTGAAATGCCCTCTGCATAGGTCTGTTTTAATTTATTTGTAATACATTTTGAAATAAATGATTTATTTTGAATGGCTGTCATGTGTGTAATAAATCATTGTGTTCAACATATGGAAATGGAAACTGAATATGTTGTATAAACACGCCAAGACAGTGACTCAGAGGAGCCCATTGGCTTAAAACCAGCAGAGCAAGGAAAAAAATACAGGATCGGCCATTAATATGGATACACCTTAATAAAATGGTTTGTGGCACATTAGCATATGGGAGGGGGAAAACTTTTCAAGATGGGTGGTGACCATGGTGGCCATTTTGGATCCAACTTTTGTTATTTCAATGGGAAGAGGTTCATGTGACACATCAAACTTATTGGGAATTTCACAAGAAAAACCATGGTGTGCTTTATTCTTTTAACCTAACTTTATTCTTTCATGAGTTATTTACAAGTCTTTGACCACTTATAAAATGTGTTCAAAGTGCTGCCCATTGTGTTGGATTATCAATGCAACCCTTTTCTCCCACTCTTCACACACTGATAGCAACACCGCAGGAGAAATGCTAGCACAGGCTTCCAGTATCCGTATTTTCAGGTGCTGCACATCTCGTATCTTCACAGCATAGACAATTGCCTTCAGATGACCTCTTCAGGGATCTATCCAATATGGGTTTGTGTCAGACCAATAGCGGTGGCTGTGGATTTTTCATTAGTGACAGTTTTCATGCGTCCACATTTTGGCAAATCCAACACTGAACTGTTTCATGAAACTTGGCAAGCAGTTTGCTAACTGTAGCATGGGAGATCTCGTAGGGTGTCTTCCTTGAAATCTGCTGCAATGATCTGGTTACTGTGTTCACCAGACATCAACACAATTTCTATCCGCTCCTCACGTGTTAACCTCTGCGACATGTCAATGGCTGTAAACAAAGAGAAACTTGTAAATAACTCATGAAAGAATAAAGCACACCATTGTTTTTCTTGTGAAATTCCCAATAAGTTTGATGTTTCACATGACCCTCTTCCCATTGAAAAAACAAAGGTTGGATCCAAAATGTCTGACTTCAAAATGGCTGCCATGGTCACTACCCATCTTGAAAAGTTTTCCCCCTCCCATATACTAATGTGCCACAAACAGGAAGTTAATATCACCAAACCAGCCATTCCCATTTTATTAAAGTGTATCCATGTAAATGGCCCACCCTGTATGTATATATATATATATATATATATATATATATATATATATATATATATATATATATAGTTGTCTAGTCAAGACAACAAATGATCTTCTTCTTGCCTCTGATCAAGGCCACGTATCCCTGTTGGTGCTTCTTGACCTAAGCGCAGCCTTCGATACAGTAGACCACAATATTCTCCTAGAAAGGTTAGAAAACATGGTTGGAATCACAGGGACAGCCCTATTATGGTTCAAACCTTAATTAACGGAACGTTATCAATTCATAAAAGTAAACGATCTAAATTCAAATTATTCTAAAGTAAGATTTGGAATTCCACAAGGCTCTATTTTAGGACCATTATTATTTACATTATACATGTTACCGCTAGGCACAGTTATAAGAAACCATGACATTAACTTTCACTGTTACGCAGACGACACGCAATTGTATATTTCAGCCAAGCCCGATGACAAACACAGATTAAAGAAAATAGAGGACTGTGTAAAAGACGTGAAAGGCTGGATGTTGCGTAACTTCCTCCTTCTAAACAGCAACAAAACAGAGGTCCTGCTTTTGGGTCCAAAATTGGCAAGAAATAAATTATCAGATTTAATTTTCCAGTTAAACCTGGTTCAGCAGCAAAAAATCTTGGTGTTTGACCCGGATTTATCATTTGATCAACACATAGGCAGTATCACTAGGACAGCTTTTTTACATCTTCGCAATATTGCAAAGATTAGAAATGCCTTATCCCTTCAGGATGCAGAAACGTTAGCACATGCCTTTATTACTTCAAGGCTTGACTACTGTAATGCACTACTGTCAGGATGCACCAGCAGCAATTTAAGAAAACTTCAACTAGTTCAAAATGCTGCAGCTAGGGTCCTCACTAAAACTAGAAAATTTGAACATATCAGCCCAGTTCTATCATCACTTCATTGGCTGCCTGTTAAATTCCGCATTGACTATAAAATTTTGTTATTAACGTATAAAGCTCTACATGGGCTTGCTCCTGAATATCTTCAAGATACAATTTCCTATTATGAGCCTCCACGTTCACTCAGATCACAGACTACTGGATTTTTAATTGTTCCCAGAATTCAGAAGGCCTCAGCTGGGGGAAGAGCCTTTTCTTATAAAGCCCCCAAACTCTGGAATGATCTTCCAGAAAATGTTCGTGACTCAGACACAGTCGCAATCTTCAAATCTAGGCTAAAAACTCATTTGTTTAGTTTATCTTTTGGTAGCTAATGCTCCCCCATAGATAAAGGCGGCAGATCCGGGGGGTCCATGGACACAGGGAATTATAGTAAACTTGAGACGCTGGTGCTGTCGTCCCGCCGCTTCTCGCGATCACTCAGGTTTGTTGACGGTGGAGTGGAGGGATGCCAGTGTTTCAGGATGCTCCCGTGTCTGTGTGTCCTTCTGGTTCTCTCCTTTTAGTTAAAGCTGTCATAGTCAGATCTGCCGGAGTCATTAGCCACACTCTGGAAATGTTCATATTTTCCACTTTACAAACACAAAACAGTTCAAAACTAATTCCATCCCTTTACATCTTTCCGAGTAAATGACTGCCCACCTGTCTGTCTGGACACTGATGGATGACTGTCGAGATCCTCCTCCACGTTTCAGACCAGCTGCCCACGCTCCAGCAACCACCAAGTGCCTTGAAGCTGTCCCTACACTGAAGTTCTCATGGACTACTAACTATCATCACCAGTAGATTGAGCAGAGGAGGATGGGTCACCCCTTGTGAGCCTTGGTTCCTCCCAAGGTTTCTTCCTCAGCTGGGGGAGTTTTTCCTTGCCACGGTCGCCCCTGGCTTGCTCACTTGAGGGTTTTACATTTGTCTTTACATTTCATGTCAAATCTCTGTCTTACTGGAATTCTGTGAAGCTGCTCTGTGACAACATCAGTTATGAAAAGCGCTATATAAATAAATTTGATTTGATTTGATATATATATTTATTTATTTTCTTTAATTGAAACACGTATTGATAAATTCTTGGTCTATGTCCTTTTGTAATATTTGTCTATAGAGCTGTGCTGGTGACATCCCTTTAAAGTAAATTAAGATATGAGAATGACGTACCAGTGCTTAAATGACTTTATGGGAATGAGACATTTAAGTATTTATATCTGAAATACGTTTATCTTTGTATTTATTAACCAGGTCCCACATAGTAAATATGTCATTTTCATGCCAAACCAGCCAGACTCCTGACTAATCAAAATTCTGGCCATATATTTAATATTGTGAGTATAATATAGGCTGTATATCTAAACATATGTTTGCTATGCCGCCGTCTACATTTATAGTAAAACATTTGTAGTTAAACATGGAATAAAATAGTAGCTTTTATCCTGTCTAATTGTGGCAGGATAATTGTGCTCATCTGTACCAAAGACAAGGGGCAACTACATTTCCCATAAACCTCTCCGTAGTCTCTGAGCTCGCGCGAAACGCTTAGAATCACATGAGACGTATTAGGACGGAGCGCCTGCGGAGCGCAGGAGTATCACCGTAGCTGCAATGTCCACACACGCAGAGACACGGAGAAGAGCCGCCAGCCGCAACTGCGAAGTTCACGGTAGAAATTCTGATTTCATAATACGACACTGGTACTGCTTTGCCTGTTTACAGAATGGCTTATTACAAGCATATTTAATACTGTGTTTCTTAATGAGGTAAATGTTTACTGAAATTCCCGGGCTCATTCAGTTAGTTCTCGTTTTACATTAATATCCTTTAAACTTAAAAATCTGTTTTCTTATGTATTACTTAATTTCCACATGTCTGTCTAGGTGAATAGATTTAAGGCAGCGTACTTCTCTGTTTCTGAAACCTCAAGTCTCTACACAGTTCCCCTGCTGATTTCCTGCCTTTAACACCCTCTTATCATTCATCACAAGAAACCAAGGAACTGATTGTGATCATCTTAAACTTAAACTTGATTGACATCTCCGTAGGAGAGGTCCCTGGAGCTGTGTGACTGTGACACTACCTGCTGTGTCACCGTGACGACCTGTTTCAAATCAAGTTTTTAAAAATGCCTTTTACAATATAAGAACAGTTACTGAGATGTTCTGCTTTTCATTGTCTTCAGAGCCACTGTTGGACCACGATGAAGTCAAAGGTTGTGTTTCTGTTAGAGGACATCTTCCAGGCTCCTGCTGTGATTGTGTGTGTGTGAATAACCTGCCTGCAGAGACCCCTGCATATCACCTGAATTCACCCTGCAGCCTCCATTCTTACCCACCCAGCACAGCCACACACACATGCAAAGGTGAGGAAATACAAGTTCTTTACATTCTTTAAATAAACTACAAATGTGTCTCAAAATGCTATGACTAATATAGAAATAACTTCAAATAAAAATATAAAATACACATGGCTCGTTCTATATTTATTTGTTTGTTTCTATATAACTTTAAAAATACCTTAACACTAATAACTTAATCTTAACATAATAATCATGTTTCTTGACAGTACTCAGTATTAATTATTCTGTTTCGGAGTAGTATACACAAAGGTTTCCATCTGTTTTTATTTTTTGCTGTTGTGGTTTTATTATGTTTTTTTAGGGCATGTCACACATACGACTGATGAAACATGTAAGACCACTATAAGTGCTGAGAATGAGGTGGAGGCACAGAAACTTGCCAATAATTACAAGGTGGGTAAATGTATTTAGCAAGAATTAGTACACTGATGTGTGGCAGGTTGGTGCAAAGGTAGTGTCGCTTCTACATGGCGCCACGATCTTCAATGAGTGTTTGATGCCCTGCACAGAATGGTGCCCTGTCCAGGGTGTATTCCTGCCTCACAGCCAGTGTTTCTGGTTAAGCTCCTGAACCACTGTGACCCAGGGTGAAGTGACTGCAGATTGAATGAAATATTAACTGAAAGTATCATATACTAATAAATCAATTAAGCTTTCCCTTTTAATAAGGCAGTTTGCATGTCTATTTCACATTAAGTTTGGATTCAGAAAGTGGAAGAGCCATGTGACTGAGAGACCCTTCGAGGACAGATCAGAGATTGTGAAGGAGCTCTACTCAGAACTCAACATCATTAAACCAAACTCAGGTCAGATTGAATCAACAGCATCAAATCTAACATAAGTCAGACTCAGCATCACTATATCACAATGTCACACTATAGTATTTGTACTAGTAAATAGTATTTGTTCAGCCATAGATAGATGGGGTAGAGATGGGCCAAATAATTGTGCAGCAGATGGACAACAGTCTTCAAGTGTAGTGAGAAAGAAGAGATGCCTAATAAACAGGCAACTCCGTGTAAATACCCATGCTTTGTAGATATGTGTGATATTCTCTCAGTTTTCCTCTCACTTTCGCCCACTCTGTCATGTTTTATCAGGCTCTTTAATCACCTGTGGCAATGTCCTGTATGTGTTTTTATTTGGTTGGTGGATATCTCTCGTATACCTTCTCATTGGTGTATTGATGTTCATCACCATTATTGGAATCCCCCATGGTAAGTTGCTGTTTATTAATGTTAACCATCCTTTTGTATTGTTTCTTTAATAATCTAAAATGCCTACTTTTCAATTTAGGGAAGTTGTGCTTCGGACTCTCTGGTTATTTTCTGTGGCCATTTGGAAAAGCAATAAAGAAGGTTGTATGTTTATTACCCTGCATTCTCCTTTAATTTTGCTTGATTTTAAATGGGTTTGAATGCAACTAATGAATTCATTTTTCAGTCCAACATGCCCTACTGATAGTTATAGCTTTTAATGGCTTACATGCTATCTACTCTTTGGCTACTCTATGGAAATCAGGTTTGCATTTATAGTAGCTTTGTGGCTCATCAGTAGCAGGTTCTGTAGCTGCCAAGTTGATGCTGGTTTGTATAAAAGAATTGCTTAGATGTTGAATATACCGTCCAATGAAAAATATGTGTCTCCAAACTTTACAGGAGACAGAAGAAAATTCTTACTTTTCAATGGAAGTCAGTGTAAAAAGATTAGATTCCTGTTTCTATTGATCCATTCATTATAAACTTTTCACACAATGTGAAGGAGAGCTGTTGTGTTGATACAAATTATGTAGTAAACTAAAATGGACAAACATGGAAATACATTTTTTCCATTGGTCACTGAAGATATGTACATATCTACAGTGTTTTACTGTATTTCCTTGTTTACTTTTTAATCTCAGGTGAGTGGCTCCATGTCTACCTGCAGTGTAATTGTTCACACTAATGGAATGCAGGAGGACGGTGATGAAGTGAAGGTGACCTCCCCTCTCCTGCTGCCCAGCCAAGTTGGGGAGAATGTGGAGGAACAGCATGGGCCACCAGAGCAGCACTGCAAGGTATGGCTGTGTGCAGAAGAATATAGGAATAGACCAGAATAGACCAAGGAAAATACACTTTAAGAACAATGTCTTATTTTTCTGTCAGTTTAAACAACACCATATAGTGAGATTTATTTTTTTGTTAAAATATTTAACTGCACTAGCATCTAGGCAGAAGAAAATAGATCAACGGTCCAAATGAAGATTTGAGTATTTAGGCTGATTATTTGGAGCCATACTTATCAAAATACAAAATACGAAAATACCCACTTTAATTTATATTGTGTATTTAGACCTGTAGAAATGATTAGGTCCAAAATTAATAGAAAAGAAATTACAGTATATTGCTATTTTATTTCTCATGTGTATGAGGTTTTGTTCCATCCACATATGTAATGAGTGTGTGAATGTTTGTTGTGTTTGACAGAAACGGCTGACTGTGTTTGTGTGGCTGTTGCTTGGATATCCTCCTCTGGCCGTGGCTCACTGTGTGCTGGGCCTGCTCTCCTGGCTGTTGGTCTTCACCATTCCTGTGGCTAAAATGAGCACCAGAACACTGATGAGCATTCTGCTAATGGACCCTGAGCAGGTTCACATCAGCTCTGGGAATGAAGTGAGGGCTATTGAAGCTTGCGACTCTATATTTCAGAAATGTAATCCCAAAAATCTGAATCCTAAAATAATTGGAGAACTTTGGCAGCAGTTTGAGTGATCCATAAGAATTAAAGTTATATAGACTTTGAATACACACATATTGCAAAAAATGGTTGTATGAATAATAAAATAATTCAGCTAATTTAATTTTCCTCCAATGAGTGGGTTTCTTTCCAAATTCCTTTTTTCAATACTGAAAATGAAGGTAGCATCACTACCTGAAATCACTTAGGTTTTTGTGGCCTTATGCCATTATATCAACACAAAATGTCAGGACCTTCCCAGAAGAGTAGAAGCTGTTGCTTGAGCAGCCTCCTAGATAGGGTGATGAATAAGAGTTTGATTTCATTCTTTTCTTTTCACTGTTTTCATTTGTTATCTCTGCTGATGGACTGAGGATTGACCTACTTCCACATATTAAAGGAACAAATGCTAACAGGCTAACAATGAGTGCTATGTGGTCATTGAGTTAAAAACTACTGCCCCATTTGCTTTAACTTAATCTCTTTTTCAATGAATCTCAGGAAGGCGAAGGAAAAGCCATCCTCTGCTGCTACTGGGCCGTGAATATCTACTACTACAAATACACTGTTGATGGGATCAATGTGTTTGCTGTCAGTATCCTTCTAAAAACGAATTAAAGTCAATGGCCTCCTTCACTCACCAGTCTACAGAACCTTTAGCGACATTTGACTTTTGTTTTACATGGCACCTTTCTAGCTAAGTGGTTTTGAATTTGCATATTATTTTCCTTAGATAACTGCTGTCTTCCAGATCTCCTCCCTTTAGTTGTTGTCTCCATGGTGATTGGCTATGTGGACCAAGGCAACCAGTTCGTCAGCTCTGAGGTGAAATTTGGCACAGCAATATGTTCCATCATTCCACTGTCCTACTACATTGGTATGGGCATAGCCAGGTGAGCAAACCTGTATCTCATGGGGTATAGGAGGGAATATAATGAACACTTTGAATGCCATGTCTATAAGTATCTGTGAATAAGTTCATAACATTCATGAGTATATTTAAGACTGTAAATATTTATACATTTTCTTGACCATTTATATAATAATGTTTATAATCCATTATGAAATGTTAACATGCTGTGCAGACTTTCATAACACATTATAATGCAGTGATAACACATTGTCACTAATCCTGAAACTCAGTCCAGACCTGCATAGCCATTCATAATGTATATAAGTATTTATAATTATAATACATTATGTTAACAATTCATACTGCTATAACAATTAATAATGCATGATATTTCGTAAGGTATTATCATTGCATTATAACTTGTTCATGTTCATGGTATTTTTATGACATTCATAACGACTTTTTTCTTGCTCCTGCTTTTCATCAAACCCGCATAAACTGATATAAACATACACTAGCATTTATAAAGGCTAATGCCCATAGGTGTTTTCTGTTACTTAATTAAACTGTCCCTGTGTTTCTGCAGTATATCAGCCCAGAGTAACTTTGCCGTTGGTGCAGTGGTCAATGCCACATTCGGCTCCATCACTGAGCTGACTTTCTACATCACAGCGTTGCTCAGGGGTCATCGCCAAAACAGCAAGTGTTTAGAAGAGATTGTGAAATCAGCACTGACAGGCACACTGCTCGGATGCATCCTCTTTATTCCCGTGAGAGTGGAAATTTATCATTGCAGTGCTAAATACAACATAAAGCCTGCAGTTCACACAATTCAGCTCATATGGAGTAAATCAGATGATGAATTGTAACACATTTAAACTTCTCAGAAAATAATGCTTTAAATGCAGCTCAATGACTCACCCTTTATCACTGTCATGCCCTTAGGGGATCTGTATGATCATTGGTGGGCTGAGACACAGGGAGCAGAGGTTTAACAGTCGCTCAGCAGGGGTCAGCTCCTCACTGCTTTTCATATCTATTGGAGGTGTGCACTTTCCTTCTTTTTTTCTTGCTCCATACATACAGTTAATTAATTTATAGTGAATTTTTATTTGACCAGTAGGATTCTTCTGGCTCAAAATGATATAAACATTTGACAAAATACGGTAAGATATTATGCAAGAGATTTTAAGGATCACTTTAAATTATTTATAAAAAGCCATGTCCATAGTTATCCATAAATGTTGAAATTGTTGGGAATTTATGAGAAAATGCTTCTATACAATTACAAATGGTCTTTGTAATTTCTGCTATGGTCTAAAGCAGGAGTCAGTAATAGGCAGAACATGGTCCAGGTCCAAACCCAGAGCCCTATCCGGACCTTGTCCTGTAACTGATAACCTATTAAGAGCTGTTTCATTTTGCACAGAGTGTTTGCTTTAAGCGGTGTGACTCTTCTAGTCATTACAGTTCAAGTTTAATGCTCCAGGACACTCACAGACTAATCGCATGCGTTTTTGCATATTACACCTGTGGCCACTAAGTCAATCATATCTTGCATTATGATGAGCGCTGTGACTCAAATTAGCGACACTGGACAGGGCTCCAGGCACCAGTGTCCTAGGGCCAATAAAAATAGCTCAAGTGATGTGGTAAAAGCTCTTTTGGGATGACAGTGTTGTGTGAATTAAGACCAGAAAGTTTAAAAATAAGGGAACAATTGCCGTTTTAAATATATAATGCTGAACATGGATTTATTTTAGAGATAATGTTCCATCCTTCAGCATAAAGAGCCAATCAGCTTGCTGTTAATGCATAAAGTCCTGTCCTTCAGCAATAAGAGCCAAGTTGTGCATTATGTTCCAGACCTTGTCTTGAGAAAATTTCTGTAACCTTAATGAATTTTAAATAATTACCCCTTGTCTAGAGCATTCTAATCAACTATACATTGATGAAATCTCATGTAATATTTCTCAAGTCAATTGCAAGTCATAGCTAAAACCAAAAATCTTAAAGACCTCCAGTTGCACATGGTAACTTTTCATAAGAAAAGGAAAGGCTATAAACTCAAACTGAAGCGTTTCCAAGAGCCAGTACCACAGTGCAAAGCATAAACAGAACGTACAAGGAAAAGCCCCACACTGTGAAAAATTAGGTGGGAACGTAATGTTTTGGGGTGTTTTTCAGGCAGTGCCATCATGACAGAAAAGGACTACATTAAAATCTCTAGGAAAATATCAGGCAGTCTTCAGAAAAAAAACTGACCTTGTGCAACAGTGGAGTTTCCATCAAGGCAGTGATCGAAAACATACAGCCAATCTGGCCAAGAAATGGTTAACAGGAAACAGTAATAATATTTGTGAGTGGCCCAACTGGAGTCAAGACCTGAATCCCAGTGGACAGGAATTTTTTTAAATTTTGGACATGGCAGGTTTTATTGATATGAATGACTAACATTGAGATAGCTCATATTTAATATTAGCGTCTATAGTGCTATTTTCTGCCAGAAAAACCCTATTGATCAAACAAAAAAAATCTATACTTCAAAATTTGGCAATGGTGTGAATAATTTTGGGCTTAAAAATCTATTCATTATGACTTATAAAATTTGTCATGGGGTGTCCAAAAAAGCTAATTGCTTCTAAGTGCATGATCACAAGGCATGAGTGGTTCCAAGAACACGCCAATGAGCTTTGTGTATTTCAGTGGCCTCACTAGTCACCAGATCTGAATCCCATAGAGCACCTTAGGGATTTAACAGGACAAGACACTCACAGCGTGAATATGCAGCTGACAAATGTACTGCAATTATATGATGCAGATAGGGTAACATGGGGAAGAATCTCACCTAATTGGCACCTTGTTGAATCCATGCCCTGAATAATTCACACTAAGAGCAATGTAGTATTAGGAAGCTGAAACCTTACTACTTACATTAAGCATATGTTTATATTACGCATATATCCTGCAGTTTCTCTTTCTACATCTTTTTTCTCTCTCATCCTCATTACACCATCTTTAGTGATCAGGTCACTAGGGCGTCTACAACCATACCTTTTAATTATCAAGTTTGTTTGCTGCTTCCTTCTTTTTAATGGCAGGTGTGTTTGCCCCTACACTCTTCTCTAAAGCCTATGGGAATCTTGTGTGCGAAGACTGCACAAATTCCTCTGGGACCAACAGCAGCAATGGGACATTCACCTGCAGTAACTGTCACTATGACTTGGTGAGATATTTTTCAAGCCAATCAAAAATGACTATTTTATGATGCTGTTTATGATGCTGTTCAGTCTTCTTCATATACTTGATTGTTAACTGATATAAAAGTGGTAACAGAAAAAGTGGTCACTAGAATTCCCACACGTACATAATAGAACTTATATGTTGGGTAATGTGATATCCCACTTTAACTGATCCCAATATAGGGATCAATATATATACAAATCACTAGCCCTATGAATCTATGTATTTTACTACTATATAAACCTTATACTTTCTGAAAACCTTACATGTTTCTTCAGAGTGAAAACAACTACAGCTTGTTTCACAGCCATATAGAGTAAGTACAAATTTATTCTCAGTTCAATTGATAATGCAACTACACTCTTATTTATAGTGGATTTTACAGAACGTTCTGTCTTTCAGACCACTAGTTTACACTGTTTCAGTCTTACTGCCGGTGTCCTACATCATCGGCCTTCTATTCACTCTGAAGACCCACTCACACATCATCCACGTTGGTGATAGTCATGGTGAGATTCTTGTCTTATTATGATAATTACAACACAGCACGTTCATATAAATTAAAATGTAAATAATAATTTAACCTTATATAATAAAAAGGTATATTATGCTATATAGATACTGAATAAGAAAACATTTTATGTAATAAGCATTGGATTTAAGAAATGAACTTTCTTTGATTAGGGAGAATTGGCGACTATTCCTTAACTATCTTTAAAATAATTTATCCCTTATGTTACGGAACATAATTGAATTCTCAGGAATTTACTCAAATCAGTATGTGTGTGTGTGTGTGTGTGTGTGTGTGTGTTTGTGTAGCCGTGGGTCATCTGGCTGCGGTGGTGCACTGGTCTAGATGGAGAGCTCTGCTCATCCTGATTGTCGCTACAGTGCTAATGTCCGTCTGTGCTGACCTCACCACAGAGCACATCCAGCCCATACTGAACCACCCTGGCATCTCTCAGGCACATAACATACAAACTTTTTCTCTCTCTCTCTGTCACACATACACACACAATCACACACACACACACACACACACACACTTAACACTAGGTACACTAGGTCAGAATTATTTTTTTTGTTTCCTTCTTTGACATCATCTTTACTTGATCCATTTGCATCTGTCCTATCAGTACTTCATAGGTGTGACGGTTTTGGCCATGGTCCCTGAAATACCTGAAATAGTAAATGGAATCCAGTTTGCTCTGCAGAACAACATCAGTCTCAGGTGTGTCTCTAACTCAACCACAGAGATAAAGCACACAATTATTTTTCTACATGTCTAAGTTTTCTTTATTCCTCTTCTAACAATACATGCTTTATTCTTGGTTCTGCTTTTGTTTGAATGGGTCTGGGTTTGTGGTGCTGTACATTCTGTGTGTTTATTTCCAGAAAGAGGATGTGTGGTTTTTTGCCCTCATGCATCTGTTTCACTGTAATTTCATTTTGCAGTTTGGAGGTGGGGAGCTGTATTGCAGTGCAGGTTTGCATGATTCAGATCCCAATTCTGATCTTGTTCAACGCATTTTACGTGAGTTACATGCCTCAGAATTGTCCAATACATTCAAAATGATTACTTTAACACTGCATCGATTGTTGCCTAATATAATTAATTTAGTATTATGACATATATATACATTATGTTATATATAATCTCTGTCAGAAGAAAATGGGAAAACTTAATATTTCTGTTTTTATTTTTGTTAAGGTTAAAGGTTATGGTTAATGGTTAAAGGAGTTAACCATTAGGAGATTCAAATTTCTCTTACAGCATCTGTGACTTATATGTATCTAACACAAGCAAAATTTATATTTATCTGCAAAAAAACACAATGATAAGTCACCAGCTGGGAGGATTAGGGCAAGCATTTGCTTTCTTTAAGATATTTGTAGCCACCAGCTTTAAGATATTTGTAGCAACTCAACTTGCTTGGAAGAGGATGCTCACTGTCCAGGGCTGGGTTCCCAAGGGTTTCATAGAACTGAGAACATCATTAAAATGAGGAGCAACATCTCATTAATCTCTCTCTCTTACCCACCTAAGATTATCTTAATACTGTGAAGCTTTTGGGAACCTGGATCTATTATGTAGGCTGGGATTGGCCTATCCTACCTACCCAGAAAGATAAAAGCATGGAAGCACGCTAATAAAGCAATAATATTATGCTGGTCGGTTAGTTATGTTTTAGGTTTCATTGTCCTTTGTCTAATTGTGTGTGCCATTTTCTCTCTTGAGCAGAATGTTGGATTTGTGCTGATCTTCAGTGACCTGCATCTGTGGGCCAGCATCTTTAGCATCATCCTTGTCAACTACATCTTCATGGATGGAAAGTCTGATTACTTTCAAGGTAGGAGACATTAGACCTGGAGGGTATGGGACGTAGCCTAAACGTACTAATGCAACATTTCTTCTATTCTTTGTTCTCTCTTCTCTTTCTCAGGTACTGCTCTGGTGGTGGTGTATTTCATTCTGCTTGCACTATATTTCTTTGCTCCATCACCTGCAGGTTGTTGACGAGGAAATATTCAGTCTGTTTTGAATGTTCAGTCTGCATACTTTACTAAAACAACCTTACAAACCTTGAATAATAAGGACAGTTGCATAAACGAATAGCTTTCCAACAAAGGAAATAACATCTAGACACATCCCCTTATTCCCAGATTGAGCTTGTTCAGGCTGTAATGTATTTCATTCATCTAAAGCACAGAGAATTGCACTATACAGATTTTACTACTGAAAGTATTCTGTGACACAAAATGAAAAGCACTTTACATTACTCAAAATGCATTAAAGTTGATGCTGAATTTTAAAATCAATAATTAATTAATTGGATTTAAAGTCAACCTGAAATCGAAACTGATTTCATAAATCTTGTTTGTTCATGACCTTCCTCATGTCATCTCATATTTACTGTAATGGGCAGTATGTGCACTGTTTTCTCTTCAGCTGTCAGGCTGGGACACAGTGACATACACAAACACACACAGCTTGGTTTAATTTGTACATATTTCTTTTAATGATAACTTTATGGTTTTTGTAATTCTGGATTTACTGTGAACATCCGAATGCATGCATTAGCAGGACAGTCTGTTAGCATTTGCTAATCTTGAGTGCACCTAAAAAGGTTAAAGACATTGGAACATTTATTTTCACAATCCAGTCACATCCCAGTGGATGAAATCATTGAGAACAACACATGGTACAAATATACAGAAAGCAAAACGAGACATAAATTTCCACATGCTAACAGACTATATAAGCACTATGGTACTGATACTTTAGAAGACAGTATAACAAACAGTGCCAGAAGAAGAGATATTTATTTCATAATTTAAATTTAAGTAGCTACTGTATTGCAATAAATTATAATAAAATGATTATTTAGAATTTATAATATTTTGGTTTACCTGCTTTAGCAGTGATATTTCATAATTTTCGATCTATTCCATTGAGAGAGAGAGAGCAGTATATCCTGAATTATTTTTAAGGCCTCCTGCTTCTAATGAAAAACATTTTCCCTCTCACACTAATTGTGTAATGTTTGTACATTTACAGTTTTTGTTTATTGTCAGTAACATATCTGATCTATGGTACTTTTCTCTTCAGCAAATATGCAACTGATGAAAATAATGATTTAATCACAGTCCAATGGAAAACATGTATCTCCATAAACTGCAACTTTACAGGTGAAGAAAGAACCTTAACTTTTAATGAAAGTCAGTGTTCCAAGTAACTACACTATGTAAAGGACAGCTGCAGTGTTTAAATGATGTAGTAAACTAAAAATTGACAAAAATGGAGATACATGTTTTCATTGGCTAGTGACTATTTAAAATAATTGAAGGATTTAATGGAAGTAATGTTGCAGATATAAATTCAAACAAAAGTGTCATTTGCTTTTATTTATTTGAGGCTTTCATTTTCCTATTGCAAAGGGAAGAAAAAACTAAAAATAAAGCTGGTGAAAGGCTTAAACAGGTGTTTTTCAGTGGTTTATATTAGGAACTTCAGGCCTGAGCTTCTGGCTTTCATGCCATTAAAACTTATTTCTGGAGGTGTAAAAACTGGTAGTGGTAATACTGCGGCATATCATATGGCCATCCGGTTAAGCAAACACTTGGACTACTCTCTTTCATTCACCTTGCTTTGAAACATGATTAAACTGTAAATGGATCTGAAGAAGGACTTCTACAAAAAGCATAATTAAAAATTAGATTAATTTCAGTCTAAAACCTGTGGAGTCGAATACATCTCCACCTTCACCAACATTTTATTTACATTGTCCTGATTACAGATTTTGTAGATTTGTAAAATTAATTCAGTGGATGAAACGAAAACTGACAGCTTCAAAAATTATTGTGATGCTGCTCTGACAGAGAATAGCACCTCTCTCACTAAAAACTTGACTATGCAACTTGAAAATCATGGGTGGATAACTCTTGTGAGAACTGTGGGATGCTTTACAAGGCTCACAAGTGTTTAGCTCGCTACAAGAAGAATCTAGTTTGCTTTTCCTGATATGCAGCTTATGGCAGGCTGGAGCAAAGAAGAGAGAGAGAGAGAGAGAGAGAGAGAAGCTGTACAATAGTTAATTTGGACTGACTTTACTAATTGGAGGGAGCTGAGAGACATGACACAAGACAGATGCTTTTTTTCTGTGTTGAACTGTGAAGTAATAACATGTTGTTGCCCTTGATTTGTTGCTGTGTTAGTGATAGGTTTTGTTGACGAAAGTGCTATAATCAAGTTTATAATCAGTGAGCCAGGGTTTGCGGCTGCTAACTTCATCTAGATTAACTCACCTTTTAGTGTTAAACATCTGGTAATAAGTGCTTTTCAGCAGTTGCTGTGTGGTTGTACATTTTGTGTCGGAGGAACCCAAGCTTTGTTGATGACAGTATTATAATCAGGGTTTTGAGAGTTACTGATGAAAGAGCGCCTGCTAAATTTAACTGGATTAGCTCACTTTTTACCATTGGACATCGATTCTGGCATTAACTGTGTGTGTTTATTATTGAAAGCCCAAGAGCCAGTCATGACCAATGTGTGAATATCCCTCCGCGAGTGTGAGAGGGCGAGAGTGAGAGAGAGAGAAAAAGGAAAGAGGGAGAGAGAGAGAGTGTGCGTGTGTGTTTATTGGTAGAAGCCCTGGAGAGCTGGTCGTGGCAGATGTGAATATGCCTCGGCTTATAAGCTGTGTGTTTGTGAGACTTCATTATACTTAGCAAGGTAGGGGGAGCTCAGGAGACAAAAAAGATGATTCTTAGACAGTATTCCTTTAATGATATTTCAAGTTTATATAAAACAGTCTAAGCTTTGGCTCTATCATCAGGAGTTCTCTGGTTCAATCAAAGGTAATGCTTCAGCCTTCTAAGTGGATGGCATGGTCCTATCCCTCCCCTTATTATGTTAGCTGATGGGAACGACCTGGGCAGTGAGCGCTCTCTATGTCATGTTGGGCAGTTTGATGGGATAGCATTAGCAGCAGTGCAAAGGGGGCAGTGTTTAAATCCATGTGTCTTGAAGGAAACATGCATCTCCTCACCCTCCTAGTCTTGGTGGGACTGTGTGTGCATAGGGTTGGAATTTTGACAAAAAGAGTTTAAAATCTATGTAAAACAAAAAAAAAAGTTCATATAAAACCTGTTTTTTTTTTCTATCATGAAGTGACTAGTGTTGTGTTTGCAATAGACATTCACATTAGAAGTTATAAAAAGTCAGTCTGTTTGCTGATTCAAGATGGACCAGTGTTTAGCATCACTTGATATAACATTAATTCCGCGTTTCTGATTAGTGTTTTGCCCAAAGTGCTTTGCATTTGTTCTTCAGGTAGTAGAACTCATTGCGGAACTGAGGGTTCACAGCTGCATAAATGATGGGGTTAGTCAGAGAGGTCATGCAGGCAATACAGACCGCCAGGACCTCCAGCTCCTGCACCACATTCCCCTGAAAAAGTCAGAGGAAATGAGTGTCAGTGTTGTATGTAGTGTACACTACACCATTTTGGTTATTTAACATTAATTTATTCACCCATTTATTTACTTTCTGTAACCGATTTATCCTGTTCAGGATTGTGGTCCAGATCCTACACGGAATCACTAGGCACAAAACAGGAACACACCCTGGATGGGCGCCAGTCCATCACGGGGCATCTCACATGCACAGTCACTCACACCTATTGATAGTGTTGTACAGGCAAGCATGTTTTTTTGGATTGTGGGAGGAAACCGGAGGACATGGAAGAAACACATAACTCCAGGTCAGTGGCACTCCCTGGGCATTACCATGCTGCCCTGGATGGTAATTTTACAATTTTATTTTACAAACATATACTGTTTACTGTTTAATTAAAGAACAGTTAAAGGCGACATTCACAAATTGAACCAAAAAACACTTTTTTAAAAATGTAGTTGCCTCACCAAGCTCTCCAGTTTGTTTACATGATGGAAACCAGTCAAATGTTTCTGTGAAGCTCCTTTGTCACTCAGTAAACGGGGAAAAACAAAAACAAAGGGGCATGGTCTGATAAACTTTCTCCCGATATCTGGAGATGTTTCGGACGGCTGAGAGACCTCAAACATTGAAAATCCTAAAAAGACTGTGATGTTACTGATTACCTAATGTGGTACTGACTCTAAATTTGGGACCCTCTAACTGCATAAAAATATACAAAGACCAAAAGTGATAATCAGAAAATCAGTGTAAACAACTCAAGTTATAAATGAGTATTTGTGGTAATTCAAACAGTGAATAGAAACTTACAGACAAGTTTAACTTCAAAACAATGTTTTTTTCCCTCTCAAACTTACTGTTTCAATGTAAAGGTCACAGATCTTCTGAACGTAAACAAACCAGAGAAATCAGCACTTCCCCGGAATCATCAACATTGTCTTTTAAGGCCACAGGATTATATAAACATTTTTTTTCCACAATTCCATGTTTCATGTCAGCCTGTTTACTTTGGCAGGCAATTTAGGGCTTTTTATTTCAATAATCGTATTGAGTTGAGATTGATTTATTCATTCATTTATTGTCTGCAAACGCTTGTCCTGTTCAGGGTCGTGGTGGGTACAGATCCCACCCGGAATCACTGGTCGCAGGGCAGGAGCTCACCCTGGAGGGGGCGCCAGTGCCTCGCAGGGCTACAGTGATAATTTGATGTAATGATTGACTAACATTAGGAATTAGTTATTAACCCTGTGAGTGTATGCTAGTTTTTAAACAGGTTCCACTCTGTTAGACCTACCTCAGAGAGGTAAAAATAGTCAGAGACAGAAACTCGTCTGTTGCTGCACACTTTGGGTTGGTTGTCCTCTGGTCATACATCAGTGGACACAGGATGCTATTTTCTGGGTGTTTTTGTTTGATGGACTATTCTCAGCTGAGGGGTTTGACACTGAGGTGTTTAAAAACTCAAGCAGCACTGCTTTGTCTGATCCACTTGCACCAGCACAACACACTAACACACCACCACCACGTCAGTGTTCTTGCAGCACTGAGAATGATCCACCACCCAAATGATCTGGTCTGTGGTGGTTCTGTAGGGGCCCTGAGCTATGAAGAACAGGGGGAAAGTGGGCAAATGAAGTATGCAGAGCTACAGATGGAAATGGGTGGAGTCAGTGAATCAGTAGGCTGTTGTTCTGGGAGGAGTGAAGTTGAGTTGGGTCAGTGTTACTGGTGAACTGGGACTCACTGGTGGCCCTGTGATTTTGATGGCAGGAGGTCACTGGACAGGGTTTGTTACAGAAATATTAAACACAGGACATGGTTTTAGTCCCTGTTGCCCTGGATACGCCTGTGTGTTAAACTGATGTTTACAGGTGAAAATGTCAGACTTACGGCTGGAGTCTCGCTTCTGCCCAGGATGACGTTGAAGACTATTGTCCCCATCAGTGGCAGCCAGAAGACGAGGAAGGTGAAGATGATGTATCCGGAGCGTTTGGCCAGTTTACTCTCCTTCTTCTTGTTCCCTTTGTCTCTGTTGGCGAAAGACGGCATCATGCACACGGCCCCCATCACCTCCTCGCCCTGAGGCGCGCTCTCCACCGCCCTCTGTGGCGCCGCCTCCAGTGCCTGTGCACATTGATGCGCGTTTTCATTATCGTCAGCTCGAGGGGCGTCATTACCGTCAATACCTATGTGTTCTGACGTGTTCTCGTGCGCATCTTGCAGCGCGTCTCGCTGTGCTTTCTCGTGAATATCTGCCGGAGAAGCATCATTGCCTTCCGTGCCTGTGCGTTCCGGTGGGTTCTCGTGGGGCACGTCTTGGTGCGCGCTCCCCTCCCAACTTTTAATTTCGGTTGGAGACGCGCCATCACCCTCGCGCAGCTCGGGCGCCGAGGTCACGCAGTCGTTTGTGAGAGTCTGGGGGTTCGGATGCTCCTTGCCTGCGAGGGCGTTCAAGTGCTTTTCCTCGTTAGGGATCACCGTCTCCGCCGCTACCTTTAGTTCTGGGACTAAGAGGACCTCGGGCGCGTTCTCTTTCCTCGCTGTTCTCTCTTCTGCCTTCATCCCCGGCGGAGGGAACGCGCCCTTGTCGAAGACCTTCCGACTGTGCGCCCTCACCACCAAGAAGATGTGTGTGTAGCACGCGGCAATGAGCGTCAGGCACGCGCACCACGCAGGCAGCAGCACGTAGCGGCCGAACGAGTCGCGCGCGCTGAGTTCAGTGGCCCGCAAACCTCTGCACCTCGCGTACACGGGTGAGTCGCGGGCGAAGCGCGCGCATAGAGCAGAAGCGAGCGCCGGCGCGGCCCACGTGACTGGGATCCACGCGATCACGCGTCTTTTCCGCTCCTTCCCGTCTCCCTCGAATGGTTTCGTGACGGCGCGGTGCCGCTCGACACTGATCCCCGCCACCGTGAGTAGCTGCGCGCCGCAGTTCAGCGAGAAGGAGGCGAGCTGCGCGCCACAGAGCGCGAGCCCGAGATCCGCACGGGCCTGGGCCGTCGGACGCGCCCGAAGCGCGAGCTGGAGTAGCAGGAACGGACAGTCGGCGGCGCAGCGCAGCAGGTCCACAAGCGCCAGGTTCACGAGCAGTGCGTTCGCCGCCGTGCGCAGAGTTCGGTGACGGCGCACCGCGTGCACCACGAACACGTTCGCGGCCGAGCCGAGCACGAGCGTCACGAGCAGCAACGCGCTGTCCACCACGAGGAAAAGCACCTGCGCTTTACCTGGCCACGCGCCCTCCTTCTCCTCGCTCACCTGACTGTAATTAGAACTCATCTCCAGAGCACGGAGCGGAGTCCCATCTCTAAATTTAACAGGTCCCAGAAAAGCACCAAAACAAGGGCTCAGGTCAATGTTCTCCAGGACCCCTGAAAACACAGAAGTCAAAAGCCTGAGACGTAGATGAAACTAGATCACTTTTCTAGTACAGCACGAGGACTTGAAGGCTCAAAGGAAAGGGGGTTCTGAGCAGTTCGCCTTCACTTCAGCTCCGTGTTTCAGGAACCCTGCGCTGATGCTGGTCTGGGATGTAGACCCATCACTTCAGTTCCGTTTATCAAAGAAAAGGCGTAAAGACTCCAGATGATGTGTTTGTGTTTCTCAGTCAGTCCACAGCTCATTACTGCCTGACCCCCGACTCAGACCCTGCCGCTCTGATGACGCTCACAGGCCCATTTTTTGTAATTAACACCCCGCCAGGCTGGAGCCATCAGGGAATTATTGTTTGCAAAACTTCACTCGTTAGCTGATATTTATATCCATCCTGAAGCAAAGTCATGGGGGACTGGAATATTTAATTTGTCCAAAAGTCAGCGACCACTCGATGATATCCAGTCAGATTACATCTCAAATACTAAGTACGAGATATTAATTTGATAATGAATTTGTAGGAAAGGAAGGAAAAAAATCAAAGAAAAACCAATGGAATAAAGCTCTATAAAAACCCTGTAAGCCCACGACTCAGGAGTGCCACCAGGGATTTGGGGAAACATACAGTTCCTATCTTTTTTTAGGGTCCATGTCAGGTACAGGCCCCTAGAATCATATTTAAACGGTAAAGATCCTTCCAGGACTAGCACAGAGCAGGTATTTTTTTCCTTAAGTGTTATGAACACAAACTATGCAGCAGCATATGAGTTAATATCCCACACTTTGCATCTACAAGCTGGATAATGAGTGGACACAGTGTTTAAAAACTCCAGCATTACTGCTGTTTCTGATCCACTTTATTTATTTTTCTTAAAAATAATCAAAGTACATGAACTCCATTGGTAGCTACAGTCAGTCCATTACTGTATAATTGTTTTACTCCAAATCACAACAGAGTTTTATACAAAGAATATATACAAATGTTCAGGGAGTCAAACTGTTTTCCAAAACATTTCACTATTAGTACAATTTTAAACTCATTCAAGTCAAAGAACTACACTGAAAATGTTCATCTTCACCAAGAAAATTGAATATTTCAGATGACGAAGAAGAGAAATGGTTGAACATGTCACTCTTACAGGGCACAGGTGTGGTCAGACAGGTGTGATTCTGCTGTCCACACTGAACCTGCTGGTCTGTACAGAGCCCAACCCCGGGCCGTCCGAGCTGCTGCGGGGGATGTAGCGGCCGCAGGACAACACCTCCAGAGCACAGTCCCGAATCTAATCAGGACACAATGCAACAATGATAAACAATAAAAGAAACAATAATTAAAAATAATGTTTATTTCCACTGTACATAATTTTAAATTTCATATTTCTACTCTTTGTGGCTCCATTTGCATACTGTAAAATATACTGTAAAAAACAATAATTTATAGGTTATTTTTTATACTGGTAACAGCCCAATGTGCTTCACTGACATACAGTTTAAAACAAAGCCATGCAAAATTATTTCCCTAGTGTTTACAGCAATTTTCAAACAAAACAACAACAGACAGCAAAGGGCTAAAATGCATTTAAAATGCATCAAACAGCATTTACCTTTGAGTGTAACTGACCTGCTTGTTGGTCATGAAGTAAATGATGGGGTTATACACAGGGCTGGTTTTGGCAAAGTACATGGGCATGGTGGCCACCAGAGGAGGGATGCGCAGCTCAGGGTCCACCACCACCACCACAGAGACGGCAGTGTAAGGCAGCCAGCAGGCAAAGAACATTCCTATCATCGCCAGAACCATCTTAACAGCTCTCCTGTTTTCCTCCACATGGGATTTACCTCCCTGCAGCTCTACACTTTCATTCAGCTGCATAGAGAAAGAGAAGTACACGGTTCAGGGAGACATCATTACATTTTAGTGTGATTATAGAAGCATCAGAGCAAGATAATAGATGTAATATCACTTGTTATTTGGGTTTCTTTGTTAGGACCCTCAATATTTGTGTACGTATGTTATACTATATATTTGTCTGAATTGTGTTTTTCTTCATGTCTTAAGCAGTTATTCATACAATATTCATTCATTCATCTTATGTAAAATCATTGGCACAAGACAGGAAAGACCCTGTGGATAGGTAACCAGTCTATCACAGGGTATTAACCACTCACACACTCAGAGCTGTGGACAATTTTGCGCAGCCAATTCACCTATCAATCTGTGTTTTTGTACTGTGGGTGAAAACTGCCACAATTAGTTGAGATCCATGCAGACACGAGGAGAACAGTACACAGACAGTGTCTTGAGGCAAGGTTCAAACCCAGGATCCCATGGCCCAAGAGCTGGGCACTTCTTGTAGCACCACCATACCGCACAGTTAAATTATATTATAAATTAAAGCTATTTATTCAATAAAAAAAATCAACAGTTAAGACAAAATAAATAAATAAATAATAATCTGATTCTGTTGTAGACTCAGCATTCGAACAGTACCTTGCACATAGTGAGCAGAATGTTGGTGTAGCAGTAGATGATGATGACTGTAGGGATGAGGAAGCAGAGGAATGTGTAAAGAAGCAGATAGCTGTAATTACTCCAGGACCTCTCCTCCCAGCCCAGAGAGCAGGAAGTCTGGACGCCTTCTGGACCATATGAGCTCCAGCCCAGCAGTGGGGCCACAGCCCAGAAAAGACAGAAGAACCAGACGAAGGTCAGGCCCTGGCAGCTCCGGCGCACACTCAGCTTAAAGCCAGCCATGGGTTTACAGACCACATTGTAACGCTCGTATGCCAGCAGTGTTAGAGTACAGAGAGAAACCAAACCTGGAGAAGAGATGTTCTGGCTCTTATCTTCACCATGTTAACAGTGGGCCATTAGACCATTTAAAGACTGTTATCACTTCTTCTCAATAAGTGCATGACATAATGAGATCAGGTACTGATACTAAATGATTAGTTCCAAATCATAAACAACATGGAGGTCAGCTGAATACAATAGCCCAATCCTGGGACAATGTATAGCCCCCTAGTCAACTCTAGGAATTAGGCAATGTGACCGTAAGCTCATGTGCAGCTGCTCCATTTAATTCACTAGGTCAAATAATCAGTAAATGTAATAAATTCTTCTTTCAATCAGATGGTACATTAACATAAGTTATAATCAAAGTTTTAGAATAATAAAATAATACTTTGGGGACAAAAACAATGGACATAACTGGTAAAGCATTTGCTGTTAAAAATGAACAAATATCACCCGAAGCAGCCACAATTACTCAAAGTTGCTGGAGTCCCACTTGCCAAAGAATTTTGAAATTTCTTCAGATTCAAAAGGCACTTACCGAAGTAGTTCACAGCAAAACCCTGGAAGACACAGAACTCATTTCCTAAGAAGAAGGAGCCGTGATAGTTAGTAATGGTGACGATGGCAGAGCCACAGAGGGCTATCATGAGGTCAGAAACTGCCAGGCTCAGGAGGATGAGGTTCATGGGGTTGAGAAGATGTGTGTTCTTCAGCATCACAGCAGTCACTAGGGAGTTGTTAAAGACAGAAAACAGAGTGTTTATAAACATGAGATAGGAAAGAATGCTGTAGCCCACTCTGGGGAAAATAGTGGGTGTCACATTTGTTGATGTAACCCCGTCCATGGGAGAGGTTGCGTTATCCATTGTTTTTGGGTCCAGTTTCCACAAAGACTTTCAGCAACGTAATGTCCTGTTAGCAATCTGCCAGGGCTGGTCGAATGTAAGTCTGCTTACCCATGTCTAATAGGATACCTATTCTTTTCTGACCACTGGACATAATGCTGGGATTTATTTGTGGGTCACCTGGTCTTCTTTATCTCCATGATCCTGTTAATAAGTCATTTAATAAATTGCTTAGCAATGATATCAAGGAGATTTAAGTCTGTATTTTATTAATGAAATCTAGCATGGATAAAAACCATGTAGAAATCCACAGGGCTGGTGTACAATAATAATAATAATAATAATAATAATAATAATATAGCTCTTATATGAAACATGAATGCAGGTTATAACATAGAAACATTGGGGACCGATAAAAATTTAACGGTAACCCACTGTAGATTCACTAAGTACAACAGGATAAAAAAATAAGGGACTGCAATTAAAAGCACACAATTTTCTCATGAAATCTCTCATTTAATAAATAAACCACACACAACCAGCAAAGCTCAACAAAAAACAAATCCAGTAAACTGCAAAGTACAAAACAACCACAGAACACTGTAGTCACTCAAGGCAGAGGTCCATCCAATCATTACCATATTCCATTCATAAAATAATTCAGCATAAACAAAAATAAATGAACAATATCACATCTTTAAAAAAGTGCAAACTTATTTTAGTACCTTCATGTGTGATAAGTGTTTATATGGTGTTGTGTCATGGTAAAAGCTGGCCAAGAAAGTTTACGTTTCACAATACACTGGTCTTTTACAACAGGTCCTGTAGAATGAGATCAAGCACTTAGACCTTTTTAAAAACTCTAATTATACAGTATTCTACAGTCAACAAACAATAAAAAGTAAATTAATACAATGCATAAATAAAGCAGAGAAGGCATTTAAAAGAAAGGTTTTCTAAAGTTTTTGCAGCAATGTAATATGCATAAAAACGTTTTTCATAAAACTGTAACTCAATTGATTTTGTGTGCATCAAATATTTTACTCAAAGACAAAAGAAAACCACTCAAACCAATTTAAAAAATAATCTCTCTCTTCATTTAAATGGTGTAGTATTTCAGACTGCTGTTCACTTTGGCTGTGTGCTCAATGGTGTCAGTATATGAGGCCCTGCTCTTGATCTTATTGCAATTTTCTAGAGAGTCACAGCACTTTCACAGCTTAGGCATTGCCCAGCCACAACACAACTGATTCAACTCATCAGCTAATTGTTAATCTCTTCATCGTTTGAATCAGTTTATAAGAGCAGGGGATGCAGTGATGTGGCCCAATAGAATATCCATCCCTGAGTTAGGGTTAGGATTTGGGTTAAAAAACAAACAATAAAACAAATGCTGATAACAGCAGGACATAATTGAAAGCCACACCCTATTTATCGGTCTTTCCATCAAGCATAAAGCCAGAAGAGACGACTAGACTCAGTTTTTGCACAAAGAAAAGCTATTGCTTATTTTTAAACCTGCACCAAGCTCAGAGGCACATTCTGATAAAACATCAAAAATAAAAAAATATCCATAATCTCAAACCTCCAGTCAATAAAGAGACAAACATTCACATAAAATTCATATATACTGTAATTATAAAAATAGTGACAGCTTACTAAATAGCAATAGGTGTTGTTTACATCTGTAGACATTGACCCACTATTAGATATCTTTGAATATGTAATATTGAATGCAAATTTTTAACTAGCAACAATAGTGTAGGACTGTGTGATTGTTTTGCAGAGAATTGATTTATAAATTATGTAAAGAAAACATGCAAAAAAAAAACAAAAAAAACAAATACCAATAAACAAAACAGTACTGTTTGTTTTGTACAACAGTAATATCTGTCTCACTACTTTGGTGGTTGTGCAGCACTTTGAATGAGGCCATTCAGCATCAGTCAACCTGTCAACACCACATTCATACGGCTGATCTCTGAACTGTCTGCTTAAACACCAGCATCACTGTGGTATATAGATCAAGTTGTACTGTATACTGCAATTCAACCTGTGGTCTGTACAGTTTATTCTGACCCTGCCTGCTGGTTCTGGAAGGGTATGTTCATGGCCCCAGCGCTGGTCTGCTCAGGCCAGAATGGAGACTCATGCTGTAATGGTGTGCGTCTAGGGTAGAAGGTGTGCTGCAGGTCGTAGTTGAGCAGGCAGCTGATGGAGGCCATATAGATGTCGGCAAAGCGGGAAAGGCGGCGGGAGAAGTAGGTGGGATTGTGATAAGTGCGGAATAGACTTCCAAACTGACTGTTGAACATGTCTTTTGCCCGAGACCTGCCACAGAACAATTAAACATACCTAAACATAAAAACATAAAAAAGGCCTTATCCCATTTCTTATTTTTACCCTTACCCCTTGTTTTCAATTGTCATCTCGCCTGTTGGAACCAGGTTACAAGATGTAGTTAAAATTGTCATCTACAAAATGGGATAACGCCTCTAAAGCCTGATACATGATTGGCTATTCCAGTCTGCAGTGATCTCAGAGATTAATACAGTGATGCTACCACACTGCTGTACTTTAGTTAAGTTTAGGGCATCATATGCCTTGAGAAGGGTTCAACAATTATATATTATTGCCCTCTCTGGATTATTTTGTGATATGAATCTGAATTCAGCTTTAATTGAGCATGTGTTTCTTAGAAACTTCCAGCTTCATTAGAAGCTCATATGTGTTGATAGAAATCATATTTTCAAAAATACTTTAATCAAAGTTTAAGTTGTTTCAAAAATGGTAACTTTTACAGGAGCAGGAAAATAAATAATCCTAATTAGCTCATAAGCTATTCTGAATGTAGCAAGCCACTCATTTTCCAATTTCGCAAAGGAAAAAAAAAAAAACAAAAAAAAAAAACAAAAAAAAAACACATACTTCAGGTTTTGTCACACAGCTACAATATGTGTATAAAATATGCTGTGCTGTTACCTCGTTTCCTCCCTTTCTCTGATCCAGTGCTGAATCACTGCCTGTGACGCATCATCTCGATGCACCTGTAAGACACATTGAAAGAAAAGCTTCAGGAAAGTACATCTTACCAGACCACATCCGACAAAAACATTCCTAAAGTCAAGTCTAACTACAATAGAAACAAATGATTGGTTACAGACATATTAAGAAGTTTGAGTTTTTCAGTAGCTACATTTGTAGTCCCCTTAGGACTATATAACTAGAGATACATGTTTGGACCCAGTTATGCCCTTAAATATTTAATTGTAAAATACATTGGAAAAGGAATCAATTCTTAAAAATCTTCACTTTTGAAAGCTGCATTTTCGTTTTAGAATTCACCATCTAGAATTGATACTCATATGATGGGCTTATGACCTCCTCCCAGTGGTCTCACCTGCATGTGTTCCAGCAAGTTGGTGAGGCTCTGCAGCCAGGTCATGGTGTGCATATATTCCTTCGTGTTCATGATTTTGATCTCCTTCCGCAACTCAGGTATGATGGCTCCAGTCCTCCAGCCATGTTTCAGAGTAAGGTCCTAATCACACACACACCATCAGCTTTCCACCTTAATTCTGTCCTTACTATTAGATTACTGTTAAAAAAAGTCTAGCAAAAGGATAAATTAACATCTTTCCTAATTATTCAAGATGTAATCAGTCCACATATATTAGTTGTCTGAAATTTACGTATCTACAGGTGCTAGATAACACAGATAACAAACACAGCTTACACTCTACTACTTTTTTGACTGAACTACCACTTTCAGTGGTTACTAAGTTTAAGATTCTTAGAATCCACTGTGTTCCACTGTCTTACGTTGATATTTGTGCATAAAACTATACTCCTTTAGACAAAAATATCTTGAGTATTGTGCAGTTATGCTCCCTCTGCATGGATTTAAAAAAAATGCTAATTGCAGCCTTGCAAACACAGGAAGTCAACTACCCAGCAGTAATATTTCTGATTTATGCTTGGTTAAAATATGTTCAGAAGAATTATGCATTAGTGTTGATGTGTTGCCTACAGCAAGGTCACTGTAGATGTGGTCTCCAAAGTACAAAACCTTTGAGCCCCTCCAGCCAGTAAGTCTCAAGAACTCATACAAGTTTCCCTGCAAACAGAGAAATGTTGAAAGAGGTTTTACCTGTTTTTAAACACAGAATTTCCAATCTCTCATTTAGGAAAAAATAAAATTGTGTGTAAAAACACATCAACTTAGCTGCTCTCAAAATCTATATTAATAAAATACCACATCTCTACTTCTAAATGAAATTAGTGTAGTATTAGCTTTTATCACTCAAAATACAGTCACAGGAATTATTTCAATCTATGATCATGACCACACTATCTGCTGTTTCAAGATAAAAACAACATTAATGTTACATTTCATTTGTATCAATAATATTTGCTGACTAAAGTGTATCTAACCATACTTCATGGAGGCAAGCATACTTTTACCACATTGTAAGTCAAAACATGGAGGTAAAAATGATATGATTCCAAGCTTCAACTTGGAACAGTCTAACACTCTTATCCATCCATGCTCAATGATGTGTATAGTCACTCTAAACAAAGACCTTTACAATTTCTCTTTAGGTTGAATGGGATCGTTGCCAGTGTTTTGTAAAACACGTCCAACTTGGTTACAACACAACAGCAGCTACAAAAGAATACGGCTGAGTGCCAGGTGTGTTTAGTGGAAGAAGGAATACAGACCAACAGTGAGAATATACATGAGCTCTCTGCCTTTATGACGTCAAGCCCAGAACCCATACACCACCTGTTTATAAATCTGTCCCTTCTCCAGGTGGTGTATCCTGTCCCATAGCAACACCCCTTTATCAGTAACACGCCTGAATGGCCTTTGGGAACACAGAAAAACAGAATTAGTACTTTGGTTTGGGCAAAATTCTACAGTCATTGTGGTTAACTTTAGCTTTGTGCAACTGTGTCAGGACATGGGCAAACTACATGTCCAAGGCTGCTGTCATTGTGTTAGGATGTCATTCCTACAAGTCTAATTCAGCACTGCCAATTTCCGCTGAATTGCTAGCTGCTATTCCAGGAACTCACTTTCTACGGTCGTTAAAGAAACTTGGCTTGTCAGCCTGCACTATGACCACATCGAATAGGTCCCGCCAGTCTTTTCCAACGATGTAGTTCATTCCTCGGTCTCTACGAAAATGAACACACCACAAAGACAAACCCTTTTAAAAACCATAACCTCAGTCAGGTTAAAAGAAGGAAGCTAATAGTTTGCCTTTTTTATGTTCATATGAAGAATTTCAACCCAAAATAAGAGTCTGAAGAGAATAACTGCTAGCTTATAATGAACAACACATTACATTTCAGTAATAAAAGATTTTATTAAGGGTGTATTAATCACAACAATGTATATATTTAAATAGACTATACATAAAATAGTTAATAATGAATTTTAAAACAAAATCTATTCATGAATCAATATTATGTAAACCAAAGAAAGTAATTAATATAAAATACTGTATCTGCATTGGTACTTACACAAAGTCCAGGGGGCTGTTAGTGATCAGAAACATCTTCTTTCCATTTTCTGATAGCTTTCTTAAGACGGCATGTGTTTGTTCACCATAGCAGATGTACTTCTCTACAAAACCATTCCAAAGTAAAGTGTGAATTATATACTTATTATAAAAGTATGTACAATAAAATGGAAACTGTCAAGTAATAGATACTAATCAAATAAGACTATGACTCACCATTGACATATAACTCTATTATTATTATTATTATTATTATTATTATTATATACTCAGAGTGGAACAATGGCACAGTATTTTAAAAATAAATATATCAGCAATACCGATATCTGCCTCTACTGCTCGATACATGATTCCCTTCACATGGACATCTCCTATGGCCTCCTGAAAGCAGAGAAAAATAATCCAGACACAAAATATCAGAGCTGAGAACAAAGGCCCAGTGTTTTGAATCAAAAGAGACCAGCTCAGCCCTGCCAGTTGCCTTCCACTGAGCCCTCATTAATTTACCTCAGATAAAATGACAATTTCTGAACTTAAATTCTGCACAGACAGAAAGCACAAAGCAGAGGCCGTTTCAATTGTTGCTTACTAAATCCAAAAAAAAAAAAAAAAGCTCACAACTGTGATTGAATCAGTCATTAATCTGCTCTGAACCATCACCCATCACCCCCAGAGGAGTAGGTGCAGATGGTGCTGGCAGACATATCTCTTTAAAATTAGATCACTGCTTTCAATGCTGAAAAGCATGGCTCATAACCAATGTAAACAGCAACAGTTAAAACCACATTTATTAGCAAGTGCACACAAAGATTGGGAGGTCTAAAGTTCTTATCTTTAGCTGTTGGACTGTCACCATTAACCCAGGATGTAGCTGCTTTTTTCTGAAACTGATACATTTCACTCTTCACTTTAGCTGACTTGAACTAATATGTGTTCTCCTCTTTGTGTTCAATGAAAACTTGTTTTGTCTTCTGGTCTAACCTTGACATCTTTGTAGAGATGCACAGGCTCATAGTCAATGTTGTGTTTCATGAAGTAGTCATTGACACATGAGAGCAGGGTCATCTCAGGCAGAGAGAAAATGTCCATGAACTGCTTCATGGTGTGGCCATGGGAACTCTAAACAACAGTGGGCAGGATATTAGCATACAAACATAATTAAATCAAACTATTTTTAGACTTTCCAACTAAAAAAAATAATTCTAAGAGAGTTATTATGATACTTTAGAGAAATGAGTCCTGCTCAAATCACTAACCTTGCCATAAAAATCACTCATGATCTCCAGAGGTACATGGCAACCCTCATACATAGCAATAACTTCTTTATCTGGCACAGGGTGCAGTCCCCTACGAGAGCAAACATGCCACGTTAAGTACAGGTGACATCAAAATATATTGTTCTATACAATATCATCACCATATTAGCTTTTAATATCATTCGTGAACAAAAATGCAATGAAAATTATCATTCCTGTTTCAACAATACATTATGTTTGTTTTCATTCAGCTTATTATGTTACAGATTTTTATGGTATGTATGCAGAATATTTGTGCACAGACTATAGATTCATTCAGTGATGACCACAATTACTAGACAATAGCTGTGTGTGTGTCCTGTGTTTTTCCATACAATCTCACATGAGTCTGTTTAACTTAAGTAGATCTGTGCATTTTTAAACGGAAGATTTAGCCAACTCTCCTGACAATTTGTAACATTTATCACAGCTACATCTTGAAGCAATTTAATAATTCAGTAACCCATGTAGGCCTGTCTTTATCAACACTTTCCAGGCTTACTATTTTTTTATAATAGGATTACATACAACTTGAAAAGAAGAGAATTATTATTTATTCCAACAGGTCTAGAGATGCTGAGTTGGGGTTGCAGCAAGAACAGCAGTAACATTCATATATAGGATCTGCTATTCCAATTCTCAGTAAAAAAAAAGTAAAACACATCCACAGAAAGCATACAGCTGCAGTCTTTAATATTCATTATGTCGCTTCATACCTGTACACTGTCCCAAGCTGGATATAATGAAAAGCATCTATCTTCATCAGTAAAGCCTGAATAGAAAAAGATGGGGATTGCACTACATCAATCCCTGATTCAAACACACACAACAGTCTTCTAGAAATATATTCATAATTAATATGCACCTTCTGAACATCATAGTGCAGCCCCCGAACCACGAAATTGGGGATGTACTCATATTCCTTCAATCCTTCTGGGTACTGGAAAAAAAATAAGGGTCAAATATTACTGTGTCAGCTCTTTACCACTTCATATTCAGTTTATCCTAGACAAAATAGTGTCTTTGCACAAGTGATTAACATATTATAACCTCCCTATTGCCACATATCAACAACTTTAATAATAGAGCATTTCAACAGCAGTGTACACAAGAGATTTTGATAAAGAATATTCACATTGTTCTGGCACATTTGCTAGTGTTTACAGTGTAATAATAAACTGGTTAAAGAGTAAAACAGAAGAATTTCCAGTGCAATTTTTGTACACCTTTAAATTCTCATGCATACTGACTCTGTGTTCTTGGATGAGAATGTCCCGAGCGATGTTGAAGATCAAAGTGTGGAGATTGCTTGAATAGAAAGCTAAAGTGTAATCATAGTCAAAGCCATAGATTTCAATGTCCTGCAAGCTCATCTCATTGTTGGCGAATATAGTGTCCGGATTCACAAAGTTGTTTGAAACTGCTGGGATTAAATCTGTGGAGAAAAGAGCTTTACGTCATTTTCGTTTAACAGATCAACAATATTAATGTAACAACGAGGCCAGCTTTCCTTTGAGTAAAATCCTAAATCATTAAAAAATATATAAGCACTAGGACAGAAATGGGACTTTCTGCACTTGATGTGGAGTAAAGTCCAATTTCTGTGTCCTGGTGCTTATTTTTGTTGACTTTTTGATAAAGGGCTGGATAAATCCACATCCTTTCAGATCCGGAGAAGTGAGTTGTCTTGTCACAGGACAAGGATGTCCTTTTATAAATTAAATGATGGACTGCTCCACCAGGTCTGGCACACTTATGAGACCCATGTTCTCCACATCCTTTGTACAGAAATGTTCAGTTTGGAGGGTTATTCTTATATTCTTACATACTTTTAATGTATAAAATGTGATTATTTTAAGTGTAATTCTTTCAGAAATGTCAAAATTGTATTTAATTTAATGGTCTTTTTGAGTGGATATTAAATTGTCATTATCAAATAGAGTTAAGTAAACCCCCACGTGTGAATGAGGTTGAAACTGTATGAAACATTTAAGCCCCAAAATGCAGCTGCTGCACCATTTAAGGTGGAAGGGAATAAGAATGTGTAACCCCTGTGCAGCAACAATGGCCCGCGGAGTAAAAACAGTGAACTGACCTTCCGTCTGCCGCTTGGTTTCGTTGTAAACAGACCAAAGCCAGCTGGTGATGTCTCTGTCCGCGGTGGAGGAGCTGGAGCTCCGGGGGCAGAGACCTGAGAAACGATTCGGGGGAAACACAGCTCCACAAGGCGTGTAGACAGGCGTACAGCGGGAAAACAGCTTCACGGCACCGCCAGCACCACCGCCAGCACACCTCCCGCTCCTTACGAGGAGAGAGAGAGGTAAAGACATAGTAAACATGTGTATTCTCCCCTCAATACCCCGGTCTCTGTCTCAGTTCAGGTATTAACACCGCTCCGGAGACATGAGACTGAAACCAGAGCGGACCCACTCCACAGTAACCAGCCCCTCTCTCTCTCTGACACACACGGACAATAACAAACGGCTACACTTCACAATTAAAGTCATCTCCTGACAAAATAATGCATAGCAATAACGGCACAATAACCCAATATAAACCCAGATCAAATAATAACTAAGCATATAATAAATTTAAAAAAAATCTCTTATACAAATAACTAAAAATATATAGCACAGCCAATGGCAGAATTTCAACGCACCTGACTTTACATGTTGTGTTTAGAAATAATGTTACAATTTAGAATAAGATTTTACAATGTAACATTCATTCATTATCTGTAACCATTTATCCAATTCAGGGTCGCAGTGGGCCCAAAGCCTACCCGGAATCTCTGGGCGCAAGGCAGGAACACACCCTGGAGGGGACACCAGTGCTTCACAGGGCGACAAACACTCAGACATACAGACATTTTATGAGTCATCAATCACCAATCCACCTACCAACATGTGTTTCTGCAGACACAGGGAGAACACACCAAACTCCTCATAGACAGTCACCCGGAGCAGGACATGAACCCACAACCTCCATGTCTCTGGAGCTGTGAGACTACGACACTACCTGCTGCTCCACGGTGCCACCCTACAATGTGAAAATCTATGCAAAATGTATGTTGCATGAATGTTTATAAACAGTGTATGTTTGACAAAATAAAAGATTACATTATGGAAACCACCATTTTATTCCTAATATTATTAATTAATTCTTAACATTCATATTTTTGTTGTCTGTGTCATACAGCTCTAGGGGCCTAGGGTAGTGCGTTTGAGCCCCACTCCATGTAACTGAGGATTCTCCCCATGGCCGCATGGGTTTCTTCCCATAGTCCAAAAACACACGGTGGTAGAGGGATTGGCTCAAACTGTCCATGGCTGTGAGTGAATGTGTGAGTGTGTGTTGCCCTGTGAAGGACTGGTGCCCCTTCCAAAGTGTGTTCCTGTCTTATGCCCTGTGATTCCCACAGTGACCCTGAACTTGATAAGCGGACACAAACAACGAATTAATACATTTCTTGTATTTTTAATAGCCCTCCCCCAACAATGTATGTCATGGAAAAAACTAGTTAACTTCCAAACAAAGACAGATAAATATGACAATATTTGCATTCTTAAAATAAACACATAGATGTGTAAATAAAAAATGTTTATTTACTGTATACTGTATATTTCCATTGCTATCTGTGGGAAAAAATGTGTAGTTTAAAATATAATTTTAATATGTTTTTATTTTTATAACACTATAATAGATTACTTAATTTTTATTTATTATTTGATACATAAAATAAGAAATATTAAGACACTTGACAAAAAATAAATAACTTTATTCTCTCATTAAACATATTCACATATATGGGCTTGAAAGTTGTTTGCAACATGTGTATATGTACAATTAAATACTACTGACATCAGGGTTTCTCTGAATCTGCCTGCCTTGTTTTCAACCCCAGAAGCTCTGTCTGCAGTTCTCCAGGCTTTGGAGGGACCACTGGGATGGTCTAGAAAAAAAATAGGAATTTATTGGTTATAAGTTTTTATATATCTGTAGAAAGTGAATAGATAAAAAAATAAACAAACAAAATTCAGCATTATCCCAAAATATTACCAAATCTGGGCGGTAATACTGATGGACAACCTCAGCACCAGCAAACATGGACAATACACTGGCACCAAACATCTTCAGGTATCTTGGCCAAGACACACCAGCAGGCATCTTCAGACTAGTGACTGGGAACAGGACATAAAGGAGAATAGATATTGTTTCAACTATGTCTAGTGCATTCATTATATATATATAAAAATATGATATAAATCATCACACTCATAAAAAAATATTTTTTTTATCATAAAAATCATAACATTGATCAGTGTTGTCTATCTGAAGATAATTTATACATGGTGTCACTCTTGTTTTTGCATCAGTCCATCACAGGGAATCAAACGCTTACTCGTATGCTCTCATCTGTGAACACTTTTAAATAGCCAATCCACTTATGGACATGATTTCATTGGACTGTGGGAAGAAACTGGAGCACACAGAAAACACACACTTGCATGGGGAGAACATAAGCAGTGACCTTGCGGCAAGGTTTGAACCCACAACCCCAAGACTCTTGAGATTAATTTTCACTGTAGTGCTTAGAGATCCGTTTGGAAAACGATGAGAGGACATTATGATAACAATAATATTAAATACAGAGCAAAAAATGCTAAATTATTTTGATAATCGTAAGTTATTTAGGATAGTAACACCCGAACGCAGTCTAAATTACGAAGTGGGATAAATTGCAGAAGACCTTTATGGTGACATTCAGCAGTCACTCATATTTAGCCAGACAAACACTTTTAAAAATAACAACATATTCCTTTTCAAATACTAAGACCTAAATAAGTCTATACAAACCTCTCTTAATTTGTTTGATATAGGTTTGATGGTTCCTTGATGCTACATGGTCACATTGCCGATACTCTTAGCAAAAATCGGCAGTGTCGTGGGGTGAAGTTCATATGGCTTCCTGATGCCTTTGTAGTGCACTATATAGGCCCATGACTTAACAGTTTCAAAAGGCAAATGGTGCATTATATCAGTACTATAAAGCAATTTCTGCTTATTTCTAAGACAATCAACACTCCATCCAACATACAGCACAATAGTTTGTCCTGAAGCTGTATTATCTTGATCTAGGCAGTGCACTTTCCAGGGACCATGTAGGCGTTTGAATGTGACCCTTAATGTCTGACGTCTTGTAGAGAACGGTCGATTCCATTACCAGCAGAGAAGGGTGAGGAAAGGTGTATACTAACGTAAAGTTAACATGCGTAATTTTCAGTATTTGCTTTTTTAGATAACTTTGTATGAATGTTTGTCCTTTAATTTCGGCGTTCTCCTGATGTCACCTACTAATATAAACATATAAAGTATTTTAGATATAAATAGTTAACAAATAGATCGACACTTCCCCCTTTAGTTAAAAAATACCGCTAGCCTCCCCTGTATCAATTTTAATTTTAAGCGTTAAATGAGAAAATGGGAAGCATAGCACCTGTATATTGTTTTCCGTGTTGTCCGAACGTGTGTCGTATATTTATTGAAATTATAAAAAATAAAACCTCACTCTAGTTCTTGTGAGAGGTCAAACACTGTCTAGGACTTTTATTTTAAAAATCCATTCAATGCTTTGTCTGATGGATACACAGTGAATCTTGGTGCAGAATCGATGTTGTTCCATTTTCTTTGTAGAAAATATTGATCAAGAAGCCCTGACAGGTTGTTTGTGGCAGGTGAGTTGTTTTTTAAAATGTCCTATGCATTTTCTGTTGTAGGTTTCTTTTAATTTGACATACATTTGCTAGTGAATCAAATTAAATCAATGGCTGTCTGGTTTACTCTGATGTGACAATGTAACTTAGACAATAATAGACTAGGAACTCTAAAAGTAGAAGGTGGTATTTTTCAACTTTTGTTATTCTATGGGACGTAATTTTCCGTAATAGTAGAGATAGTGGAGAGAGCGAGGAAGAGAAAGAGAAAGAATGTGGTTTAAAACCCCCATGGACCATAGACATAAGATACTATAGTACACTGCCTGGCCAAAATATTTCTCACACTCAAATGTTCTACACTCCTTGCACTTACAAAATAGGAGGTGGTCTGTGGAGATCATGAACACAGAAGAAAAATGAAAGTGGCTAACAGCAACAGAGCAACAGCAGGACACCTGTCTGTAATTGTAGAACTACAAAGTGTGCAGGTCTCTATGGGCAGTGGAGCTGATAAAAAGATCCGTGACTATAAAATATAGTATGCACATTTGTTTTGGCCAGGCAGTGTATGATCAGTATTTATGAGAATAAGAATCTCAAGTGTGGGTCCATAGTGTCCTTGGGGCTTAAAATGTAAACAGTGCCAAAGACAGAGTTTTAACTGAAAACATGTCAGTAACATCTATATAAATATGAATTTATTAAAGTAATTCCACCAGTTAAGATGGAAGAAAAGCAGTATGAATATCAGACGGCTCCCATGGATTATTTTCAGCATTGGTGAGTAAACCCAAACTACAGCAGATCTGAGGGGGCTATTGGAATATCAGATGCAAAAATTTCTGTTTTTACAGATAATACAATGTGTTTAATCAGTGTTCTGACATTCATACAACAGGCTTTTTAAAAGGAACACTAGTGTATTACTGTTCCTGGTCTCACCCAGAGGCAGATTGTGATTCACTTTTACAGCACTGTCCTGAAATATAGAAGGAGGGGTGGTAGAGAGTAGAGTTTCCTACCCTCATTCTTAGTTACATAGTGTAGTTTCCGTAGTTCTGAGCCCAGAGTAGCAACAACAGAGGCTCTATTCTCCATATCACAGATTAATGAAAAGTAAAAATACAACCTAGTGTTCCTTTAACATGTACAATTTATTAGTAGAAACGAGAATGTTTTGAGTGAATTTGACCTTATGATTTATTTTTATGTGAGCTATATGACAATATTTATTGTGATAGACTGTTTCACTTTATGGCAGAAATAGTTTTATAAACATATCTTAGATCTCATCTATACTTAACACTGGCCAATTCATTCATTGTCTGTAAGTGCTTATCTAGTTCAGGGTCGCGGTGGGTCCAAAGCCTACCTGGAATCACAGGGCACAAGGCGGGAACACACCCTGGAGGGAGTGCCAGTCCTTCACAGGGCGATACGCACTCACACATTCATTCAAACCTATGGACACATTTGAGTTGCCAATCCACCTACCAATGTGTGTTTTTGGAACACCTGGAGGAAACCCACATGGATACAAGGAGAACACACCAAACTACTCACAGACAACTGTGGCTTTTTATCTGACATAACTCATTATACTAATGCAATGACACAAAAACGCTATACTATTGCTATTTTGCCCATTTAATTTCAAGACTTTTTACACCACGTGTCAGCATTTTGAAAAGGCATGATTGTTGGCAGTTCTGCCCTTAACCTCTTTCTCTGTATATTTTCTTCTATTGATTTTTCACTTCTCAGGTACCATTCCATTCATGAGCAGCTTCAGGCAAAGCCTGTTCCTCAGTATGGCCAGATGGTTAACACTTTACACAACCAGCAGGAAGTCGGAGAGCAGAGGGTCATGAGTGAATTAACAGTAAATAAAGATCAGTATTCACCTCAAGTCAGTGGATTTCACCAGATGCAAGTCCCTACAAGTACAGTCCTCCAACCATCTAAATCCACAAATAATGACCACTACTTTTTAATCAGGCCAGGAATTAACTTATGTAATAATCGTATACCCTGTAGCTCTTCCCTCAACACCTGAAAAAGGGAAAAAGCGTGGAAGACCACCAAAACAGAAGTCAGAAGAAGAAAAGGAGGCAGATACCAAAGACACTGTGAAAAAAGCCAAAAGGACCCTGGACAGATTTAATGGCATGTCCGTGGAAGAGGTCATGGGCCGAAAGCTGCCAGATGTCATCACCTACAATCTCGACATTCTGATAGTGTGTATCCAGTGATCTGTATAATTTTACATTGAAGAACATGTTTTCATTGATTATTCATTTGAGTTCATGTTGTGTCGCTTATATTTATTAAGTGCCCCATGGATTTTTGTAGATTGGTATTAACCCTGGGCTGTTGTCAGCATACAAAGGACACCATTACCCAAATCCAGGCAACCATTTTTGTATGTATTGTTCTAATTTTCATTTGTTAATATTTAATATGTTAAGTTATTTTGATTATTTCTAACCGTAACCTTGTATGCACTGCCCCGCAGGGAAATGCCTATTCTTATCAGGGTTCACAGAAGAGCAGTTGAACTACATGCATGATCAGACACTCCCAGAAAAGTATGGGATCGGCTTCACTAATATGGTTGAGAGGACCACACCTGGGAGTAAAGACCTCTCTAAGTAAAGTTATTAAACTATTTGCTAAACAAGCATTTACACATTTCTAAATTTATTTCAATATTTGGTAGATTGTTTAACATCAACAAAGGTATTTAGTAAAATCATTTGTCATTCTTCAGTAAAGAGATCCGAGAAGGCGGCAAACAACTTCTGGAAAAGCTACAGAAGTACAAGCCACGAATTGCTGCATTTAATGGGAAAGGCAAGAATTGTTTACTGTAAGTAATGTAGTCTTATATTCTAATCTTATATATAATAATATATATCATCTTTTTATTCCAGGTATTTATGAAATATTCTGTAAGGAAATTTTTGGTGTAAAAGCCAAGAGTTTGGAATTTGGATTACAGCCCTACAAAGTTCCAGATACAGAAACAGTATGATTTTCGGACTTTTTTCAATACCATTATTAAAGACGCCGCTGCAATAAAATATTATGGAATGTTTACTGACATGCTGTTTTCCACATGTGTGCAGGTTTGTTATCTTATGCCATCCTCCAGTCCCCGTTGTGCCCAGTTTCCTCGTGCTCAAGACAAAGTTCATTTCTATATTAAACTGAAGGAGCTCAGGGACCAGATAAATGGTTTGGTGAAGAACCAGGAGGTTCAAGAGACCCACTACTCATTTGATTTGGTTTTGGCCAAAGGTAAAACTTCTAAAAACGGATTATCTTGCATATGCCCATAATTCTAGAAATCCCATACCTGACAGTTTAATTAGGGCAAATATTGCAAAATATTTACTTATGTTTTATATGTTATTACAGAGGATGCTAAAAGGGTGGTTATTAAAGAAGAGCAGCAGGACCCTGGCTATGAGGAAAGCTGTACTAGTGGAACACAACAGGCCTGCAGCTTCTATCCTGTTGAGGAGAGAGGTAATTATCTCTCTGTCTTGGATATATCCATTTAATGGTACTCAACTCGACTCTACTCTACTTTTCCATTAGGCAAAATTGATACTTGTTACCTGGAACTTGGTAATTTTTTGGTACCCACTTGCTTGTGGTTACAAGTGAGCCAAGCAGGAATTAAACTTTGATGTGTATACCATGATGCAGAGCGTTGATTGGCCAGAGAGACTTTACAATGAAATGGAGACATCCAGCATAAACTAGCCATCTGTTAAATCTCCAAGCTACAGTAGCGTTCACGTTTGTTTTTCTCCAACCTAAAACAGCAGCTCATACGATTAAGCTGAGGTCTTTTAAAGAGGTTCAAACAATTTTTGGATTTGTGGCTGATGAAAGTTTCTAGCAAGAGCTGGACAGTGCAACAAGGAAAGAAATACTCTATTGATCTGTCTCATCTGAACTCATGTGCAGATAAGCTGTGTTGAGTCCTGAAAAACAAAAACAATGTGAATACACAATGAGTAAACAATGCTTAATGTTTTTCAAAGCCAACTGTTCCAGATGGTGTTGTGCAACATTATCAGCTCCATTTCAGGGGAAAGCTGTTGTAGTGGAAATCCAACCAGGTACCAGAATAAGTAAAGCTGAGTGGAGTTGATACCATGCAGCGCATCATATATTAGTTTTGCACATCACACATAATAATTACATTCTAAAACTTTCAGAACATGGTTTAATGGATTATGAAATTTTAGTTTGCACTATTTAAACCAAAACCAAGACTATCAAGGAAAAAAAATTGATTATGCTTAACATCAGTTCATGGGTGACTTCAAAATACAAAGATATTTTTAAAAAATACATACAATACCAGTTTTGAAAATGACATCATTGTTCTTATTAAACTCAACATTTTGCAGGTACTTCAAATTCAGAGCATTATTCAATTATGGGTAATGTTAGTTCCAACCAGTGGACAGTGCAGCCGTTTGAAGATCAGATCCCAGACATTCAGTGCCACAGCAACAATAGCATATCTTGATATAAATTATTTCATCAAGAACCTTTTTTATAAGCTTTTTTTTTAAACTGAATGGGAGACCAAATACAAACAGTTTATAATACATTCCCAGCTTTCATTCCTCTGTTTTATTTTTCATAATGTTTATCTTGAATCATGGCCTCCAAGATTAGTGTCTTCTCTGTTGCTTCATGTCTGTATTAGCAATGTCTGTGTGAAATTATGTATTTCTCTTTACTGTGAGAATAGTGTACTCAAACCCTTACAGTTTGGTTACACATCATTTTCCTTAGACTAGAAGGATATATTCTTCTACAAAAACCTTTGATCTCAGGGTTTTATTATTTTCTTTCTTTCTTGTATTTTTTTTTATTCACTTGAGGTCAGGCATGATTTTCATGCATGTATCTACAAACTTGCACAATATTGTTACTTCAAATGAATGGTGCTACGTATGTTATACTCTGTTTGCAAGGTGTTGTCATGTATGTTGACTGTAATTAACTATTTCTTAATGATCATACCATTGCACAGTTGTTTTTATATTGTTTGTTTTTTTTTTTAAAAAACATGGCCTGAATAATATTTAAAATTATAAAATACTCCTGGCCCTCTTGGTTTAAATTGTGATGATTTTAAACATGCCATTAATATTGCATAAAGTGTCCCTTAACACTCTGCATGTGAAAGAGAATTTGTTGTAAATAATTTGGGTTTGTTATTTTCTACAATGATTTAAATGTACACTAGGACTATTTTGTATTTATTGTGTAATTATAAGCATTACTGACACATCATAACGTGACATTATTAAAAAACATACCAAGAAAGCTCCTTTTATTATTACAATTTTTATTTAAAAAAAAAAAATTACAAGTGACTGTTAAACAAATAAAAGCATTGAAATGTAAACCTTGACGTGTCATTCAGCATCATATGAATTGTGCTGCTTTTATACATTTTTTGAGTTGTGAAGGGACATGCATAACATAATATATCTCTGGCAACCAAACCCCTTTTGGACTAAAATTTAGCATGATAATGTTTTATCTAAAATGCTCAAATGCAGCATATCCTTGGTTCTGAGTTTATTGACAGTTTCTCAATAGTAAATGAAACATAACATTGTGCTGATATTTGCGTGCGCTCATATATAGTAATTATATAATAATCTCAGAAATGGCTTGAAATCAGCATACGTGTCAAAAATGTGTTGTATCTAAAGTGTCATATATATGATATTTGTCATAATTTTCATTGCGAGTTGAACCTCGATGACCATAAAGCGTGACAATTTTGAACAACATAATTTTGATAAGGTACCCAATAGTACGTGTCTTAATTACTTTATATTATTTTAGCATTATATATTATTATTATAACAATTTAAGTTAACTTTATTGTGAAAGGCAGCTGCCTTCTCTTATCGTGTGAATGACAGCCAATAGAAAAGGCGCTTAGAAACATTTAAACGTCGGAGCGTGGAGATACTGAAAAAGAAGGGGGGTTTTTAAGTCTGGCCTAAAGAAAAAAAAATTCACGACGCTTGAGAGATTACTACAAAAATGCACATTTGTGGAAAAACCATACTTATGTATGTTAGAGGTGTAAAACAGGATATCAACATTTGTTTATTAGGAATGGTACATTAATTCATTCTGCACACCCCCTTTTGTCTCGTAGTGGTATGATCCAGTGCCAGGTCGCTCTGCCGAGTGCGGCTCTTTGTTGCAGCCATCAGGATCTGTTTGAATTAGAAATATACATTTTTACTGTATTTCTAGTATTATTATCGTTTTCGCTTCAGGTTTTAGAGGTATGTGTCGTTTTCGTGATCATACGTGTATTTTCATTTGAAGATACTAAGACGAGTATTTTACATCATGTGTGACGAGGCTAAAGTTCGCTTCCTTCTTGGATTGTCCGTTCTACCTTAAATAGTGCAGCAGTTACATTTAGTCCCTCGATTTTTTAAGGTGGAACGGAAAAATCGAATAGGAAGCTAACTTCTGCTTGGTTTATGTGTTGGCCTGGAAAAAAAAGAAGATGCTTTCTAGCTGATTCTGCTTCGTTCATTAAAATTAACGCTAGTAATATTTTTCTTACGAAGGAAGGTACTGTATTTTGAAATATACTGAATCAATTAAATTTAGCATTCGAGATACGACTTAATGTTAATGGGGACCCAGTTAAAGCTGAAGTATTTATTTTGTCTATAATGAAGCTCGGGGTTATATCTTTGTGTAAACTACACAAAGTCATTTTGTAGACATTTCAATAATGATATAACCTACTGTTTTTAAACTAGCAATGTGTTTTGACAAAAATGAAGGCACCTGCTTTGTCAATAGACTGGTTAGAAACATTCTCTACTATATAGAGCATTTACCACAATTATCATAAGTTCTGTTTAAATAAATATGATTGTTGGTTTATCACTAAGTACCCTAAAGATGGATGAAAGAAGTTATGGATCTTTGCCCCATGTTCCCTCGGATTATGTCCAACACTGGTGAGTCTCCCCACCCCTTTGTCATCATATGGCGCCAGGTTATCACTTTGTTCAAAATCTACATTTCCTACCCCTATTAACAGAGCTCTGTGCAACTTAGAAACGTCTTGAATGTTACTAACCAGCCTATAATATGAGTCAGATATTAACACCTCACTGATTTCAGCTGGATGCTTTGGATATGTTCTTTTCTTAGCTTACTCTTTATGTTTGTTTCATGCCAGTTCACATTAAATAAGAGGGTTTTGCCTCTCATAGAGGTGGCCGGTATGAAAATATAAAAAGAAAGCATAATTTATGAAAATATATTTATCACATCACAGTATGTAAAAAATGGTATACACTCACTGTATCCAGGTTTTAATTGTTTATAATTTTGACATTACTAGCTCAATTCAAAATATCATGATCATTTTTTACATTATATTACTATTGAAATGTATTTAAATATTGTGAATACAGTTCACAACGTTTTTATCCCGTATTTCCCACTGTTATGACACATAAACGTGCTCAGTTACAGACATTAGAAAACACATTAAATGGGGAAAAATCTGACACTGAGTTTGCTATATCTTTCTTAGGGTTCAGTCAGCTCAGCAGCATCTCCAGGCACTTCACGCTCAGTACTCTCACATGGCTAATGGAAATGCCCCTCAGTACATGGAGGGACCAAGAGAGGAAGGGGTCATGGCACCAATGCATGTACCAGAACAGATTGCTGCCCAGTTAGAGCCTGTTGTTCCCCAGCAAGGTACACTCTAGTGATATTTTCTCCTTATTTATAATGGATTAAATAATGGAATGCTCTGTGTAATGCCTTAGGAAATCAGATCTAGGCATTATTACAGTCCTGTTACTGCTATTACATTGACATAACTACATTTTAAGATTTTAAAATACTAAACCACTATGTTTAATTATATTATTGTTATTTCTAAATGTATGGCTTGGTTCAGTGGTGTGTAACATCACTGGTTATTTATTTTAGTTAATCTGTTTTATTGTGTGTAATTTAATGAAGCATCCTGGCAAAAATGTATTTGAACCCACAGCTCCCACCAAAGGGAAACGGGGCAGACCAGCAAATAAAGAGCCTAAAGCTAAAGCTCAGCCCAAAGCTAAAGCTGAGCCCAAAGCTAAAGCTGAGCCCAAAGCTAAAGCTGAGCCCAAGGCTAAAGGTGAACCCAAGGCTAAACCTGGGCCCAAGCCGAAGAAGGCCAAGCTGGACCAAGATGGCAAGCCTGTTGAAGGAACGCAAGAGAAGATTGATGAAGCATTCAAGAAAGTCAAGAGGAAAGTGGATCGTTTCAAGGGCATGTCTGAAGAGGAAGTCATGAAAAAGACACTGCCAGATATCCTTACTAACAACTTGGATTATGTAATTGTAAGTATATATAAACTCTTCATGAAGTATATCAAAATGATTAAATCAATCAGTGTCAAACATCAACTTCCTGTTTTGTTTTTAAATTCATCCTCATTAAGATTGGAATCAATCCTGGGTTGATGGCAGCATACATTGGTAGATGGTTCCCTGGACCAGGGAACCATTTTTGTGAGTTGCATATAGTATATATTGGGTATAGTTCATTTAAGCTAAATAATAATCAATTAATAATAAATGATTTTCTGTATGATATTATTCCTTTAAGGGAAGTGTTTGTTCCTGTCTGGGTTCACCGATCAGCTACTAAACCATATGCATGACCAGACTCTCCCAGAAAAATATGGCATTGGCTTCACTAACATGGTAGCAAGAGCAACACCAGGAAGCAAAGATCTCTCAAGGTCTGACTGCTGCTTGGCTGTTCACCACTTTTTTGTTAAAATGGTACACTGTGGCCCATTTTCTAATCTTTGTTTTTCCTGATTCTATAGTAAAGAGCTTCGAGAGGGCGGCAAAATTTTAGTGGAGAAGATTAAGAAGTTCAAGCCACTCATAGCAGTTTTCAATGGAAAATGTAGGTGTATAATCACTGAAAATATGTTGAGTGGTAAATGTGATGAAAAACACAATCATAACATTTATGCTTTTTATTACAGGTATTTATGAAATGTTCTGTAGAGAAATATTTGGGAAAAAGCCCAAAACCCTTGAATTTGGCTTGCAGCCCCACAAGATTCCTGACTCAGACACGGTAAGACAACCCTATTTTCTATGTAGAGCCTTATATGTCCAAGTTACAGTGGTAGGTCACTTAAGTATGCTGTGAAAATAATGGACATTACTATAATGAAATGTTTAGCCACAGCTGTAACATGTGCCTTCTTCACTGTGGATCTATAGGCATTGTATCTGATGCCCTCTTCAAGTGCTCGCTGTGCCCAGTTTCCTCGAGCTCAAGACAAAGTGCACTTCTACATCAAGTTGAGAGAACTCAGAGACCAATTGAAAGGAGTCGCTAAAGCCAAAGAGGTGGAAGAAGTCAACTACAGTTTTGATCTTGGCATGGCTAAAGGTAGGGAACCAGATTTTTATATGGTTTAGTGTTCTTTGTTCAGTCACTAGACTTCATCTTTTTGTTCCAGGTTATAATTGTAAGTTGTGTTTTCCTTGTTTCCACAGAGGATGCCAAGAGAATGGCAATAAAGGAAGAGATGTATGATCCTGGCTATGAAGCTGCTTATGGAGGGGCTTATGGAGAACCTGGATTTGAGGAAGGGCAGAGTAATGGCCACTGTGCCTTCTCTTCTGGAGAGACAAGTTAGTGCTAATTCTAATCACTGAAGAATGAAGGACAGTTGTTGAAGTCTATTTATCTGTAAAACCAAGTTATTAAATGAGTACTACAAGCAGTATCAGTATAAACGTTTTTGACCATTCTTCCACCTGCATTTCCAGAAACAGCAGAGAAAGAACCTAGAAATCCAGACACAGTGGGTCAAGTTCAAGAGGGCCAGTGGATGAACGAGTGCTTCACTGACAAGATTCCAGACATCAGCAGCTCTTCACATGCACAAGCTGGGGCTGTATGAGGCTTGATTAGAGACTTTATCCGCAGCCTAATAGACAGAGCTCCTGTGTTCATTCTCAGCTCAGAAACAGTGCCTCTCACCAGCTTCATCCAGTATAGGGTTCTTCAATATTTGCACCGACTTCTCTCCTTCCTGATATACTACAAACTCTGCTACAACAGACATATAAAACAACCAAAAGTGCTGCTGTGGGCATATCTCTGAAGAACTGGATGTCAGAAATGGTTTGAATCATGGAGGTGGCTACTTGAGCTACTCACAAGGAGAAATCAGTTGCTGCTCCTAAAAAAAGAATCTGTACCTCAGTCTTTTAACTGAAGACATTTAGTGTGGGAAAAAAACTTTTGTCTAAAAAAAGAGACTATTATATTTGTTTGCAATGAATTTGAAGTAGATATTTTAGGAAGTAGTATTTCAGTGGAACTTTTTATTTTTATTTTTTATCATGTCCAAAACATTTTGGTCATCCTTATTTAGTGTATGATGGTCAGCACTGCTGAAACAATTTTTATGCTTTATGTGATGTCAGGGATTGATACTTGATATTATCAGAGGTCAATGTGTATTTTGATTTGTTTGGATGTAATTCCTCTTTTAATTAGTTGTGCAACATTTTTGCACACATTCTGCTTGATGTATTCATGCAATGTGGGAACAGTGAGGATTATGTATAACAACACTCTATGTTGACCCTATTTCACCTTGAGGTAATGTGACTGAACAAGTAGCACACATGAAATTATCAAAGCAATGTTACGACCTTTTCTGGTAAAGGTACATTTTAGCCACTAGATTTAGCCACTCAACTTTCTCAAGTACTGTAAAATATTACAATGACACCTTATGCAGTGTGAGTTTTAAAATTGAAAACGGTCAATGGACTGATTTTGCTGGTTATATGAAACACAACTGGTGCTATTTTTTTGTTATGTTTATTGACAACATGATGCGTTGGTTTTCTAATTTTTCTGTTTATTAAAATTCTATTGTACTGAACTTATGCAGGGGATATGTTTATATTTAGCACAATTGGTTTTGATTACACTTCACTGTAGGTCCCTCTTCATAATGCTACGTAACATCTACATAAGTCTTCAAGACATAGGTACATAAACATTAATAAAACTTTACTCCATTAAGCATCATCTGACATATTATTTTCTAGTGTGATAGTGACTAAAGCAGTCTTTATAAGTGATGCTTGTTGGAATAACTTTAAATAAATAAAAATGTACATCATGTGACATACAGTAAATTGTTAACATTTTCTATCATCTGCAAGTTGAGTGCTGTACTTGCAAGCTAAACAACTCTAGTAACAAGAAGATAAAATGTAAGAGTTTACAATCATTGATTTTAGTTTGTTTTGGATGGATGTTTGCAGTCTGTGGTAAAATGTTTGAAAAATCATTTCCAGCTTATGAAAGCATTTATTAGAAAATGTCTTGTTGAATCAGTAACATGCCTATGGATGTAGGGTCACTTTCATAGATGTTTCTCTAAAAGAAAAAAAAACAAAATGTAATGTGGATCCATCTCTTTGAAAACCTTAGACATTTTAGATTTGAATGTACATACCTCTAGAATATAGTGCCCTCCACATCGATCTGAAACACTGCATGGTCACTTTCCAAAGCCACACTAAATCAGGTGTTATCTGTGGTGTCCAGTCAGCAAATCTGATGGTCACAGCCAAATAGAGGGAAATATCCCAAGATCTCAGAACAATGGTTATTTAACTTGCAAGTTACTGATTGATTCGAAATAATCTTACCTCAGAAGCATAAAGTATATTGTCTCAATTGGCAGAACACAGATCATCAGTATGGAAATGATCAACTTCACAACAAGCAGTTCACTTATCCATCCATGTTTCTTCATACTGACCTTACAAAAAACTAAGGAATAGACAAAAGTGTTAAAACACAGTAATATCATTTCAAGGTTCTGTTAATGTTCTTACAGAAATATACATGTTATGCATTCATTTACCTTTTTGGATGGGCTCAGGAAGTAAGCTGTCATTATGGTTGTCCAGCACACGATTCTGTAACCTCACTGACCCATACTGCATAGATGCATCATAATATCCAAATGAAGACCCTTTGTCGTTAGTTATAAAGAGATAAGTAATAACTGAGTCTTTTTCCAAGAAATCTGAAAGCCAAGAATATATCACCCAGTTAGCAGACCATGGAAAGGACACATACGATCATTTCTTAATTCATTCATTTATTGTCTGTAACCGCTTATCCAGTTCAGGGTTGCGGTGGGTCCGGAGCCTACCCGGAATCACTTGGCGCAAGGCAGGAGGAGGCGCCAATCCTTCACAGGGCAGAACATTCACTCACACCTACGGACACTTTTGAGTCACCAATCCACCTACAAACGTGTGTTTTTGGACCATGGGAGGAAACCCACGCGGACACGGGGAGAACACACCAAACTCCTCACAGACACGTGAGCCGAGAGCGGGACTTGAACCCACAACCTCCAGGTCCCAGGAGCTGTGTGACTGCAACACTACCTGCTGCATCACCGTGCTGCCCTACCAACATTTAGCTAAATATAAAATTACCCTACCATGATTTTTCAGAAAACGTAGAGCATCTTTGTATCCATTTTGACAGATATCTGCCATAACCTGTGAAAAAATAATTCCACTTAAAACAAACAAAACATGAACCATTGTATAGAACTGTACCTATTGGTCTAGAGGAATGTGCAAAATGCATACAAAACCCCTTCAGCCCAAAGTTAAGGACTCTCCCTTAGTTCTTATTGAACAGGCTTGACTTTGGGTTAAAGTTATCTAGTTTTTGAAACTCTAGATCTTGCACAGTTGTTAGGTATTTAAAAAAAAAACTTTTAATATATTTGAAAATCTAAGTGGAACACTGGTCTCCGAGTTTCAGACAGCACTGTGTGTGTGTTTACCTCAGCTTCTGGTGGGAAGAAGGCTTGAATGACTCTGTGCACATTAGTGAAGTTCACCTGGATGCTAACATTGCTATGTCGTAATTCATGAAAGTAAAACGGACTTTCATTTGGACAGATATCACTTTCACCGGAAAATGGTGAGACAGTGATGGTATTCTTCAGATTGTAGTAAGGAAGGTTATTACTCAGAGCTCCATCCACATAGCGCTGAAAGGAAAGGGTTTAGGGGTGGAGTTAGATTAAATGAGCCACTTTTTGGTAAATGTTTTATAAAGCAAACAAATAAGCTATGTATATGTATGAATCTACATGGATCTCTTAACATTTATTTGTTGAAAAATGTGAATATATTTAGTTTGGAATTATAAGAATTAGAGCACTAGCAGCTTCCTACGGCTTGCAACAGTCAGATAAAATGGGCCAATAAAAATGAAGAACAAGCAATCTCAACTGTCATCATTTTAATTACATTTTTTGAGCTACTGTCTGCAATGCATAATTAAATCTAAGTTAAGATTCTGAATGGACATATACAGGAGCGAGGGCCTTTAGCTTGCTAACTGGTTAAGCTAAAATGGGCCTAAATGATTTATTTCACAAAAAAATATATACATTTATTTGAAAGAGACTGTCAGTTTTTTCATAAACATTTAACTTTTTTGACAAGCTTATAATTAATTGCTTTAATACCCTTATTAATAATTAATAAGCAAAATTTGCAAATCAAAGCTACTGATATGTTCGCTAGTGTTGTATCAAAAATGCAACATCATTTGGTGCAATTTGCTATAAAATTTTAAAGGGATATGACCATAGATTTGATGTAAGAATTTATACTCATAGATATGATTCTTTAATCTTATCTGGCTCATTTTAGCTGACTCCACCCTACATTAACACAAATCTTTGGTTAATGGTACAGACATTTAAAAAGAATAATTCATGCTGAAGCTGAACCCAGAGCTGTATCTGAAATACTATCCTACATTGCATGCAAAGGCTACAGTACACTCATTTTTTAAAAATATGGTTTTCTTACTGTAGCATGATAACTTGGAGGAACCACCCCACAGTAAAAAGGGAAAAAACAGCTGCAAACTAGGGCCTGGGCAAAACGGACATAGTTTTTACAAATTAAACATTAAAAAAAGAACAATTGAGGATATACTAGTACACTGTATTCAATGCATTTTTATAATACAAGTTTAGAGACTTTTCTATATTTAATAGAGCAGACTCTTAGTTTATTAGCAGACTGTAGTTGTAGTAGACTAGTTGTCCCATGTTCTAGTGTGAAAATGAAGAATTCAGTAAAATCAGTGTTAATTAAGCCTAATTTTTTATCGAACATACACTTAAGCATCTAAATGGAACTGGTGTCAATGTTACAAAATGTTAATGTTGTGTGCAATTACAGATTTACAACAGAGCGGTCTCTAAAACCTCAAAAGATATATAGTACAGCTTTAAGACAATGAACCATATACTTGCAACTGTGTCCCTACTTATGTTTGGTCTTGTTTGCCTGATCTAATACATGTCAGATCACTAATTAAGAGAAGCTTGAGATAATTGCAGTCACCTGGACAAGATCACTCTTGCTGTTAAATTCTGACACCAGTACATTCTGTCCATCTGAAACACGAGTTAGAGACACACACAGTCTCCCAGTGGCCAGCAGGTGAGCGTTACTGGGCAGCTCTCTGACCAGTAGCTCCTGGGTCAACTTCAGCAAGTTGAAGGATGGATGCATGGAACCCAGTGTGCCTTTCCGAGCTTCTCTGGCCAGTTCCATCAGATTTTCACAGCATTTTGCTTCAAAGTAACACATATATTATTCAGAACATTGTTACTTGCATGTGCATTTTGGAGATTAGCTGTTTGTGTTTGTTAAAATTAAAGGCTTTTATTTGATCCTAGGCTTGGATAATATGTTTTTGGGAAAACATTCATTTGGTACAGGACTTTTTCATTATGTGGGAGGTCTTATTTAACTGTCCACTGAAAAGTTCTTCTCTTTTTTTTTACTGTTATCTGTAAAATGTGGGAGCCCTAAATCATTAACTAAATACGTCAATAATGATTATGTATAAATGAGAAATACTACACATAAACACTATTCTAGTTATGAAGTAAATATACTGGACCTAAATGGGGATTACAGTTTTCTAGAATGAAGCCTTTGTTCCTTATCTGTGGCTGATTTAGAACAGTATATTTTAAAATATCTCACAAATATGTATAAAAGGTTTGCGTGATACTCTATCAAGTATGGACACACATAACGGAACTTTCTGATTAAAAATATGAAAAAAACTTTTTTGATGTTGTCACTTACCTGGTGATAATTGGCAGGCCATCATTGCTGCTATCAATGCTCCTGACAAAGCCCCACAAATCTTTGTTGTCCTATCAATCAGGTCATGAGCCCGCTCCAACAGGCAGCTATACACTCCAAAGTAATATATGTTCAAAAAACCACAACCAGCAAAAGAAATAGTCCATTCGTCATTTGGGTTAAGCATGTTTCATGTGCTGTACACTGAGTATGGCATCTGCAAATCACACACTTTGGAAAAAAAGCAGCTTTACACAAGGTGGAAGGTCACTGTTGTTGACGATACCTACAACAACACTTATGCAATAGAGGCTCTAAATAACTGGTGACTTTGAACTGGACATATTACACTTTCAAATCAAATTTATAACAACAGTTCTTTTAAACTTAGAAATGGTATTGCATTATGAGCTATTTTCTTTTCTTTGTTACACACCAGAATTCTACATACATATTTTTAAGACTTTTAAAAAGAACCCAATGAACTCATTGAACCTTCATGTTCATTGTGTGCTGTTGTATAAATGATCTGTCACTGAACTAAGCTGTCTTTCAGATAAGATTTATACAGTTAGAAAGTTCTACTCCCGTGGTAATAAAAGAAAGACAGAAAAAGTTTATTTGATTAATTTTATTTAATCTTTAAGGAAATGTGATGACAATGCGCTCATTTTTGGAATATGGCTAGAAATTCATTGTATGAAATATTTCCTGAGATGTTCTTGTCGAAGAAATATGTAAGATGAAAAAAATCTTCCTCAGAAATATTTACTTTGTACTGTCTCAAAACCTGTGGAGGTAACAAACACATTTTTATTAGGACTTCAGTAGAGATTCCAGTCAAATTCAGTGCATTTCTCCTTTACATGTGAAGCAGTATTGGGATGAATTGTGAAGAATGTGCTTTTGTTGATTTGTTTCTAAAAAGAACCATGAGATATGATTTAACGACGTAAAAAAAAAGCCCAGTAATATTTCAGGTAGGAAATATTAAAAGAAATATTAAATTTATTGTTTGTCATAATTGATTTAGATACATGAATAGTTCAACTGAAAATACCAACAGAAATACATTACAACACTGCCATACATAATTAGCTTGAAAGGAACCAAATACACCAAACATTAATTACCTTCCTAAAGTCCTGCACAGAAATCTTCCCTGTACGCTCTTTGTCGTAGGACATTAGTGTTCGTCTGAGGGTCCTCCAGTGAAGCTGTACAGGTGTACAGAGCCTGAGCAAGGCATCCGCACCCTGATCGCTTAAGGGCCCTGCACTCATCTGAAAAAGTGTCATAGAGACAAACGGGTTTGTTAATGTAGTGCATGTAATCTTACCTCAATGTAATTTTCCTCTTCATAAACATTAAATTTAACAATACTTGAATTGAAATGTAATTCTGATAATAAAATTAAGTAAGGAGTATAGTGCTATAATGCTAGAAATGTATCTGGACTATTTAATCCCTTATAATAAAGGACCTATAAGAGAAAGTAGTGAATGTAGGAATCTGAAGAAGTGCTGAAGTTTTTGAACAGTGCAGTGCTGAGTGCAGACTCACTGGTGTTTTGGGCAGGTGCAGCTTGCGCCTGCCTGTGCAGGTGTTAGCCTGGGGTTTGAGCATAAGCACGAAGTGCAACAAGAATTCTGAGTAGGAAATACGTCCCTTTTTTCTGATGTTATACTTCTTGGACAGCTGCTCAAACTGAGACTGGGATAAGTCAACATGTAGTTTCTCCAGTATATCTAAAAGAAAAACATACATATGAATACACATTCGTTCATAACACCACGTTGGGATATGTGAAATAAATATTGGCATATGTGAATGGAACTGATGATATATCTCTGGCTTACTTGCAACAAATACAACGATTTCCTTTGAATAAATATAATGTTAATGACAATGTGCCGAAATGGCAGTAAGTTATATATTGTCATTTCTTTTTTAATATGATTTTTTTAAAAGACTATATATGACTATAAGCAATGTTATACTGCAGAGGATTTAACCAACAGTAACATTTATGGTGTTATTGTAATATAATTAACTGCTGTATGGGTAAGCACCATGCCTGAAGCACCGCGCCCCTAGCCCCTTCTTTTTTTACTCTGTTTTATTTGTCAATCCTTGCTCCAGTTATCAAAATTTAGCTCTAAGCAGAAGAGGCACCCAGCTTTCAAGGTTGTCTCCCCTCAGAATTAAACCATGCTCAAATGTTTAAAATTCACAAATAACACTTCAACCATACCCAGGAGTGCAAATATTTTACCCCAAAATCTCAGTAAAATGTCATTTGTCAAACCTTTGTCATTTTTATTCTAAAATTTTCTAATCCTAAAATCAACTACACTTCCTGTCTTAAAAATAACAGGATGTTTAAGGCGCGTCACATGCTTTTTTCGTGCAACCCCTGCATCATATAAGGTGAAATAAAAGATTCCTCTAAGAAACTTACTGTTGTTTAATAGAGATTATGAGTAAAACATCTATACACAGACTCCTATTGAAAAGACATTTATACACAGACTCATTTTCACTTTTTATCATACCTAAGAAATCCTGCATATTTATTTCTCCAGTTCTCTCAGTGTCAGCCTCCCTGCACTTCCTCTGGACTTCCCTCCAGCAGCTGCGCAGCTGGAAGCGCAGTCTCCGCTCCACAGCCTCACAGTCCAATGGCACAGTTACTGAAAAACCCCCAGAAACCGTTGAGGGGCGTTTGAACTGCTCAGGGCTAAATGCCTGGGTTGATATGGAACATATAAATATCTGTATAAATATCTACTAACTCAAGTTATCATATTATGCACAGTCTGTGTAAAGCAAACCAAAGCACTTGAGCTCTGGTTAGGGTTAGGCCTAAATTTTGTGCTTATTATTTTAGTCATATGAAGTCTTCAGGAAGAAGTATACAGTTAACCTTTAATGAGAGTTGTTATCTGACTACAGAGACAGATACTATAATAACTGCTGTACACTGCACCTTTCTCCTTTCAGGGATGCAGGGTGCAGTTTTGGGGCACTTTGGGAGAACAGCAGATGAGCTCCCTAATGGCTTTCTGCACTCTGGGGAAGGTGATGATTCAGGCTTTTCCTCCTCCTTTTCTTGCAGTTCACCACTAAACTTCTTCAGGAACTCATGGTAATCCAGACAGCCATAAGCACTGACAGGCAATATCTTCCACAGCTTTTCAAACTAGCAAAGAAGAGATTTTCTGTAGCTCAGTGTGCATTATTCAGTGGGTTAAAATGCAAGAATCACTGATGATTGGGTACTAATTTTAAATGCACACCATAAAAAATAATGGTTCTACAAAGGTTTTTTGCATTGTGATGGGGTTATGATGGAGAATGCGCTATAGATGTTTCTGTATGAAACATCACCTGTAAGAGTAGGTCTCTATATGGCACCAAAAAGGGTTCTTCCACTGTTACTATGTCAAGCCTGTAACAATAGAAGAACTGTTTGGTGCCATATAAGAACTCTTTTCTAAAATGTTCTATATAGAACCATCTACAGCACGTTCTCCATCAATCTGAAGATCATATTGAGAATGTAAATAAGCTTTTAATCATGCACAAGACTCTTTAATTGTTCAGGGTTCTATATAGAACCATTTTCTTTACTAAAGAACCTTTGTAGAACTTTCATTGTGAAGTATCTATTCTTACTCATGCTTCAATATAGAACCATTTCCTTTAATAAAGAACCCTTTCAGACCCATAAGAATGTAGACTTTGTTACAGTCATGCACCATGACTTACCTGATCATCAGAGAGTCTCATGAAATGTTGGTCACAAATGATCTTGAATTGTTCTTTTGATATGACATTATGTCTGGCATAATCCAGGTCCACAATGTCCTTGGTGATGGTGTTAAGGCGGGCAGAGACTACCTCTTGGATCCTCACTAATATATCACTGATTGGCAGAGGATGAGGCTGATTAGGGAAGCGCATCTTCTGGACTTTCTCCAGCCATTCTTTGGATGTCTGGTAAAAAGCAATAAAATACCTATAACTTGATATAACAGATGACAAATACTGTGTAATACATAACTTAGTTACATTATTTATGGTAATTATCATAGAATTGGACCTGAATAAGCAAATATTTTACAATCACAAGTCTGTAATAAAGATTATACATGTATAATGTCATTCGTCTTTTAGATAAGATAAGATCATATAAAATAAGATATTCCTTTATTTGTCTCACAGTGCAGAAATTCAAACTAATGTTTGCTACTGTATTTGGGGATGAATAAAAGCCATCTATACATATATCCCATCAATTATTTTACCTCTTGGTTGTGAAGGTCAAAAGTTTGAAGAAAATGCTTCCAGTCTACCAAGGTTTCCTCTCCATATTTGACTGAGAGTTTAGCCAGAAGTTTCCTGTACTGCACATCAGAGAGTCTGACACAGAAGTTGTCCAGCACCCGTCGGAAGTCAGGCTGAGTTACTTTGCCTTTTTTAGCTTGATCAAATACTTCAAAAGCCTTAAGTCAGAAAAGACAGTTTTTATTACTGCACCAGTTACACAGCTACAGAATTTTAATTATTTACCCAGTAGTTTTTCAATATATAAGAAAAATATATCACAACATTTGTTTTGTTTAGAATTGACACAATCTAACAATATTTCATTCCCAATAATTTAGTCAGCAAAGTGTTTAGCCCAACCACTGCTTATTCTACTCATTACCTTGAAGAGAGTATGTGAAGAGGTGGTGACCAGCTCTCTGACCCTCTGTAAGGCTCCCTCAGGACTGAGTCCTTCTACATCTTCTACTGATGCAGGAGATTCTTTGTACTGGCTGAGCTGAGGTTCAATTTCAGCATTAGTACCCGAAAGTTGTTCCAGAAAATCAAGGTAAACCAGTTTACCATGACAGACATTAATCCCAAGGCTGAGAAGACGACGACAAAGAAGAAGAAGGATGAGGAAGAGGTAAAGATAGAGACAAATAATTTAACAGGAACAGCTAAATAAATGGCTTCTACCCTATATTTTCTATATTTTGATGAACTCCTAAACTGCTCAAAATGGCCTCAATACATGACAACATTCTACTGTAAACATGTAGAGTTTATGAGATAATGAGAACCATGTATACAAATGAAGAATTTGGGGGATGTTTTTAATACTTTTTGATTAGATGCAATAACTGCTGCTCTTGTAATTGGAAGCCATGTCTGTTGAATAAAGACAGCAGAGCCTTCACTGCCACATGACCATCTCTACTTTCGTCCATTTCCACCAGACACCTGCTCACATCCTCAAAATTGAACTTCAACCAGTCCCTAAAAAGTGAAAAATAATCTGTTGTCATTTGTGTATCCATCTGAAATGACAGTAATCTATAGAAGTAAGATAAACAAGAGGTAGTACAATGCCCAAATATCACTAAAAAAAGTCAAACAGAAGCTTAACCTAAACTGAGATTATTTAGCGACATTAGATGTGACAAAAGCAGAACCTTCTTTCTTACATGTTACTTACCTTAGTTTGTGCAGTGTTGTCTCTGTGAGGGGGGTTGTACAGGCAGTTCGGCTTGTGGTTATTTCTTCTGGACCCACTGTGCATGCAAACTCCTGTGTATTGATATTCAACTTGTCCAGGAATTGCCTCTGAGTAACGTATCCCTTTCCATCCTCATCATACCTATTAGTAAAAAATATTAGGATTGCCAGTTAATGTAAGCACTCACTTTAACGATACATTATAAATACTGATAAATACACAGTGTTCTTTACCTTGCCCATAACTTCTCAAATTCTCTTGAAGTGATGGGCAAGTAGTATTTGTAAAGAATATTACGCAGACCAGTCTTAGTGACTATGCTTTCACCATCCTCTCCATACTGGCTAAAAGCCTGAAAAAATACATAAACAAGAATTTCAACCAATTATATCACCAGAAGTCACAGAGTAAATCACATCCATTGAAAACATGGTTTTGGAGACTTGTTTCTCATTGTTTATCTTCATTTGCAGAGCAAGTGCTGTATATTTCATTATAACATAAAGGACTGCTGGAAGTGACTCTAAAAGAAATGGAGCAGTTACCTTTGAGAACTGTGTCCAACTTGTACGTGCAGAGGTCACCAGGTAGGTGTGAACTTGCTCACATGAATGATCAAGCAACTCTTCAGCTCTGATTAAAAATACAATAAAGAAGAATTACAAGTACTCCCTCTGTATACTGCATACACAATACTGCAACCATTTCACAGTATATGTAAAACTAGAAGTGCTCACGTCATGTTACTGATAAACTGTAATCCAGGCCTCACGTTAGGTTGAATATTCTGGAAGAACTCAGGGTAGTTAAGGTTAGAGCCAGGTTTAAAGCCTAGCAGCTCCAGCAGTCTCTGATACTCCTTTTCCTTAATAACAATCCTCAAGCTGTCAAACAGAACTCTGAAATCATTCTGGTTCACAAGACCATCTCTGTTCTGGTCCATTAGACGGAATGCTGTTAAAAAATCCTAAAAGGCAACAATACAAGACTTTTACACTTTCTGTTTTGAGAGCAGTTTGTAAGTAGTGATGTTTTTATTTTTCACATTGTGATATGCTTTTCTTGAACTTAGGCTACATCTGAAAGAACAACTGCAGGAATTGTTCAAAAAATTCGCACCCCATGATATTCTTTGATCCTCTTTGCAAGCTGGTTGAAACAGTCCTCTGCAGACATCAAGTTATTTGATTTTATATTACTTGACTTTATCCTTCGCTCTTTATAATTCTCTGTGGTTATGGCATCTGTGTTGGAAGAATGTTATATTAAAAATACAGTTTTTTTACAGGTTAGTATGGTCTTTACCAGATAATTACCAGAGTTCTCACCTTCATATTTGGCCACAAATTCACTGCTAGAAATCTGTCCATCACAGAAACCAAGAGCCTGGACAAGGGTCTGAAACTGTGGAGCTTGTAGAGATATTCTACAATCATCTAGAATCTAAAACAACAAAAAGTGCAAACATACAAGGATACAGTGCTGAGCTATACAGAGCAAATCTGTTCTATTATCTCACATGTCTCTAGGGATTACACAAGGACATGGAAAAATATAATGAGTGTGTGTAAATATGGATGCCTGTAAACTATAAGTTAATTACCTTCTGGAAGTCTCTCAAGCCAAGCATTGTTTCAGAGCCTCTGAAAGTTGTCAACAAATATTGCTTGAGAGTGACTCCTCGGTCCTGTATCATGTCCCTAAGCATCCTCAGAAAAATATCTACCACTGCCTGACTTTCAGCGCTCTCTGTAGCAGTACTTCTATTTCTGTAAATCAAAAACAGGATAATGCATAAAACAGACAGTGGCTTTTTGGTTTTTTAGATAACTATGTAATACAGTTTCAGAAACCATCAGCAAGTTACTTAGTATTATATATATGTAGCTCATGTACAGAAAGTAGATATCCTCCCAAGGGTTTTGTTCCACATATCTGGACACCCTTGATATTCACTTTCTGAGTTATCCATCTCTGCCTACCAATGTGTTTGAGGCATGCAGTTTGCAAAGTGCTAATTAATGCATATATATAAGCTTCTTATGAAGTTAAAAATTAAAGATTTAGAGTTCAGACACCAAACTTGCCTTGACTCATGGTGTATTTTTTGAGTTTTAGTCTGAAGTGTGGTAATAGATCTACAATCATTTTAAACTCTTAGATTCTTGCAACAGACCTCTCCATAACACTAGGGCTATTGCCACTCCTCTCGAAAATGCCAAGGCTCATCATCATCAACTTGTAGTTCACTCCTCCAGATTCCATAAATGGTTCACAGAGCCTACAGAAGAGCAAAACATAGAAATTACAGTAATTAGTACCTGTAACAGTAATCTGTACCTTCTACAGTAAGGAAGAGTCCCAGTTTAACATTATGAAACTCTTACATATTGAAGTGGCTGTCAGAGAGTGATAGCCCAATCTGTTGCATCAGCTTTTTCAGGACTTCAGGAGGAACACTATAGCTCTGTGTTGGGTCTGCATTATTTAAAGATGCCATCAATGAATCATACTTCTCTGACAACGTTTCCTTTAGAATCCCCTGCACCTATAAATTGAAAATAAATATTTAATGTGTTTTATGAGGCAGTGAACACACACAATGGCACTGGAGGCTGTGAACACACACCCAGAGCTTTGTTTAAGTGTTGTTTTGGATATAATAATGTCTGTTAAATGAACTACATATTTATTAGCTTAGTCAACTCAAATATAGACTCTGATTTTATGAAAATCACCAAAAACTTGACTTGGCGTGACTGGTCTTTCCAGCATTGCTGCACTGGATTACATTAAGATAGCAGACCCTTTATAATAACATACTTGAAGATAACAAAGTAATAATGAAATACATTTTAAATAGACTCCTTGAGTAATGGGAGGCACAATGTTGTCGATGTATTAATACATCAACAACATTGATAAACATCAACAACCACTGATAATATATTTGGTGAACGAACACTTACTGCCGTCAAGGTTTCCGTGGCTGATGGAGATACAGCACAAAGCCGCGAAGCAGAAGGCTCTGGCTGGTCTGGAGACTTGCTGCTTTGTTCTTCAATCTGTAAAAGATACATCAATTACAACACTGTTCACAGGACTAAGTGTTAAGCCACTTCATGAGTGAAGGACCCTGCTTTGGACATTTGAAAAGAAGAAATTGACTAGCCAGTAATTTTCATTCATTCATTATCTGTAACCGCTTATCCAAGTCGCGGTGGGTCCAGAGCCTACCTGGAATCATTGGGCGCAAGGCAGGAAGACACCCTGGAGGGGGTGCCAGTCCTTCACAGGGCAACACAGATACACACACATTCACACCTACGGACTCTTTGGAGTCGCCAATCCACCTACCAACGTGTGTTTTTGGACTGTGGGAGGAAACCAGAGCACCAGGAGGAAACCCATGCGGACACAGGGAGGAACACACCAACTCCTCACAGACAGTCACCCGGAGCGGGAATCGAACCCACAACCTCCAGGTTCCTGGAGCTGTGTGACTGCGACCCTACCTGCTCTCACTGTGCCACACCAGTAATTTTAGACAAATAATTAGTTAAATATATTTTTTGAAGCGATAGATTAAAATTGACTGTAAAATGCACTGCAGAAAGGTTACCACTGATCTTTGATTCCGAATAAAGTCCAGGAAATGCTGGTAGTTGATGGATCCTGACTTTTGCACACAGAGAAGTCCTGTCAGGCCTCCGAACTGCTCATCTGTCAGCCTGAAAGTCAAACCCTCCAGAAGCCTCCGCAGATCCGCCCTACTGACCATTCCAGTTCTGTTCTGGAGTGAGCAATCAATCCAAAATAAAAAAATAAATATAATGTAATCAGTGCTATAGCTTTTCGTAGTGATATAATGTCTTGAGTGTGAAACATCGAAAGAATTACAGTGATGATGAAAGTAAGAAATTTCATGTGTCCTGCACAGTATTTTCTGAAACTTTTAACCAACCTCATCTAAGGCCAGGAAGCCTTTCTTCAGAAGAGGAAAAACCTCAAGTATCTGCTCCTGTAACTTTGGTAAGATTTCTTCAATATTGGACACACAAGGAGATGAAGTATCTTTCTCATTTCTGATAAAGACAAAAATTGTGTGTTTTAAAATATTCACCATTTCACCTTTTGGTAGCAGTATTTAATTATTTTAGCTTTTATGTTTCACTAATATATTATTTCAGGTAGTATCTATATGATTTCTGCTATCATTGAATTCTGACATATTGCTGAGTCATTAATGACGTATTTACTATATATTATTTAGTAAATACTACAAAAGTAATATTTAAGTTATGCAGTTATAGAAAAAAGAAACCTGAGAATAAACCTGCTGAAAAGACCTTGGATTTTAAGGGGGTAAACCGAAAGTTTAAGACTTTGGCTTACCCCAAATTTAACATCTGCTCCTCCTCTTCTCTGAATAGATTAATGAACGTTCTCCATTGTACAAGTTCAGTGGGATCCACTCCAAATCTGACCAAAATAATACACAGATAAATACCATTCACTACAGGAGTATATTTAACCACAACAGCGCATCTACAAGTAGTACACTCGGTGAAATCATCCTCATACCTGCTCAAGAGACTTGGAAAAATGCTGTCACTGACTGGAAAAAGGAAACTGCTCAGGACTGACTTCAACTCATCATAGGAGACCACACCACTGTCCTTGATGTCAATTGCTTGAAGCGCTTTTTCCACAAGAGCATGGTTTGAGCTCATCTATTTTCACAGATTACACAAAGTAAGTTGTATATTCATTTTGATATTTCCACACTTAATTGTATTTTAAGTGATCAACAGCATACTCACCTTTTTCAGAAACTTGGCGTGGATTTCATCCAAGGAATCCAGATTCTCAGCTAAAGAAGTACAAACTGCTGACCTGCTTTGGGGTTTTGCTGTAGATCGGTTTACAGTATCCCAATTCAAAGCTTGATAAAGAATTATGAAGGTGATAAATGAAAGGGAACACAAATTAAGATTAGGATTATAAAGAGTGGCAATACCAAAGAGGAATAAAACTTCAGTCAAAACAATTTTTCAAAGGAAATTAACTACTGAGTTTTGTCGTGTAACTATAATGGGCAAAAGCATATAATAACACTGTCAGGCTTGTGATAATGACATGTTTCTCCTTGTTATATGCCCTAAAGTAGCTTGTCTGGCTTGTTATTTGACTACATGCACCTGATGCTGCTAATGAATTCCTTATACATCATACAAAGCACTTTTTCCTTACCAAGTTTCACAGAGTCAGCTGCAATCTTCCTGTAGTTCTCACAATCCACACCAAGCCTCTCAAGAAATTCCTTATAGGACACTGTTTGTGAGTTATTTGGACAGTAGTGCAGCCATAGCCTGTAATCATCAGCAAGGAAAAGTACAAAGTATTGTGATTCAGTTACAAACACTGACCATATATTTAATAGGAAATAATGGACTGGTTTAGGACCTGTGAAATTCATGCTGGCTCAAAGGAAAGCAGTAGCTCTCCAGAACTCTCCTCAGTTCATGCTGTTGAATCTGCCCATCTCGATTATAATCAAACAGGCGAAAAGCCCTTGTAATGTTTTTTAGGTTGCCTCCAATCTGTTGAAAAAAATAAATACTATGCAAATGGGATGGAAATATACTTTTAAACCACACTGCAAATGCAAAGGGGCCAAATTCACCCACCTTGTCCTTAAGACGGCACTGCAGCTCTCCTAGTGGCAAGCCCTGTCGACTAGCACTTACACATGGAATTCTGTAGCAAGACATGCTAATAAGTTTTAATACATATAGATAGTTAAATTTAAAAAAAAATTCTCATCTTTAGACAATACCTAGATGTAGCTGATGAAACCCTGATTGACCAGTACTGTCGCAGGAATTGCATATAGGGTATGGTTCCATTTGATCTTTGTGGAATCTTAAAGTAAGGCAAAATTAAAAAGAGCCTGGATTAGAAACTGAAATATACTTGGTATGTCTCTGGAAATTCTAATACTATGTAACACTTATTCATCCAAGTTATTTTCAGAACTGAATCCATTAGTTTGCTTAAAATATGAAAGTATTTTAATAATATGGTATATCTGATCACCTTTTCTAAGAGGGCTTCAAATTGAGACTGAGTAAGTGGCAAAAGGAAGCCCTCAATAACACGTCGAAATTCCCCTTTGGTGACAGTGCCCTGGCTCCTGTGGTCAAAGGCACGGAAAGCTGCCTTCAGATCTTCCTTCCTGATGGCCACTTTCTGTGAGAGCATGCTCCATATGTCTTCTAAAGACATATTCTCATCTGCCACTGACTGCACAGAGGATGCTAGGAATGAAAGGTAGCTATATTAGTTTTATTGCAACAATATGATTACAATTATGGTCCAAGTTAGGCCTTTTTCTGGACTTTTAAACAGGAGGAATATGATTGTCCACTGAACCTGAACCTTACTAGTATGTGTGATTAAAATGGATAAACCTTTCTAGAGTTCAGAATTAAAATTTAGTTATTAATCATTATAATAATATTTCAGTATCTCATTCAGTCGGTGAAGAACTATGACACCAGGTATTTGTCTCTTGTTTGAGAGTGCCAAAAGGTGAGAGAAGCAGTTTAAACACATAGTAAATAAAAGGTAGCACTGCTGTAAGTTTTCCACAAATAAATTAGATAGAAGTGCAAAAGTATAAAAACAGTTTAGCTCTTTATTTTTAAGATATAAAGTAATAAAATATAAATATGAGACCAATCAAAAACCTGTTTAGGAACTCTAATCAATGTAAAAATAAAACTGAACAAAATGAATTCAATATTTATCACAGATTGTAAATAAATGTTGATTAGTACATTAGTACATCTGAGTAAACACTAAATTGATTTCCTGAAAAAAAGTAGGCCTAACAGTATTATCACCTGAAGTATAAATCTATCAAATTTTAACTAGGCAATAATTACATTTACTAGTTAAGTAGTGGTTAAGCAAGTAGTTCCACTTCTCTGGCTAGTTCATATCTTTTCTTACCAGAGTCAGATTTGAGGTCATATTTCTTCTGAAGATATACACTGGATGTGCGAGAGGTGCTCCTGCTCCTTGGGATGATGGGGATTCCTCGAGATATAGGTCTCAGGTTTTCTAGGCCCGGAGTGAGGTGCACTACTGAGGACATCACTGCTGGCTCCTATGGAGGCTACAAGACAGCTATTAAGTAATTATTTGACTTTAAACTTGTTTATAGTTCACCTGGGACTGTGGGTGCTTTTCATCCTGAATATCTAACTGCCTTATATTTTAAGCCTACTTACTACACATTTACTGCTTTAAAGTGCTCATATCATTCATACATTCATTCATTCTTTCTTTCTTTCATCCATCCATCTTCTATTACTGCTTCGTCCTGATCAGAGTCTGAAGCCTTCACTGAATCATTGGGCACAAGGCATGAACACGGGTGTCAGTCCATCACAGGACATCACACACTTGCTAACTGACCTTATACTATTCATTCATTCATTATCTGTAACCGCTTATCCAATTCAGGGTCGCGGTGGGTCCAGAGCCTACCTGGAATCATTGGGCGCAAGGCGGGAATGCACCCTGGAGGGGACGCCAGTCCTTCACAGGGCAACACAGACACACACACATTCACACCTACGGACACTTTGGAGTCGCCAATCCACCTACCAACGTGTGTTTTTGGACTGTGGGAGGAAACCGGAGCACCCGGAGGAAACCCACGCGGACACGGGGAGAACACACCACACTCCTCACAGACAGTCACCTGGAGCGGGAATCGAACCCACAACCAGGCCCCTGGAGCTGCGTGACTACCTGCTGCGCCACCGTGCCGCCTCCACCTTATACCATGGAATACTAAAATTTCATTGATTTATAAAGGAGCTTTGAAGTAGTATGTCAACTTTGTTACATTCTGACGTTAACTCGGCAGTCTATATAGACCATATACTGAAACAGCTTCAAAAAACATGTAATTTTGAATTCACTGTTTCCCATGACCAGTGACTGTCCAGTGTATCCCAATGAAATTATATAAAACACCATATTACAACAGTTCGAAAATGGTTGTGTAAAAATAAATAATAACCCGAATAGGATGATTATATAATAAACGAAATAATACGTTGAATATGTGCACTTTAGGTTTTTCATAATGTTATGACTTTAACGGAGAAAGACGCCTTAAAAGTGTCATTAAAATCAGCTTTTAAAGACAAGAACACAGCGACTCCAACCGTCTTTTATTAATAACACGTATTTAGTCAACGCGAAGGTGGAAGAATCTGAAATGCTCACCCAGTTCTCCAGATTGGTTGAGTCTGAGAATAAAGAGTTCTGAGTTTGTTGAATATTTCCTTCTCGTCCTCTTTTCACTTCTCCAGCACACGGCAGGGTAAAGACCAAGTAACCCAGCGACGCTGTTGTCATGGAGATAGTCGCACCGTGAGGCCCGGCGCCTGTTCGTGTCCCAAATCTCTCTATCTGCTCCCTACAAAGTAGTGATGCCAACACTGGGTTTCTGGAATCAAACCCGAGTAAAGACAGAATTACCTCCGACTCTGAATTTTAAAACTGATTCTAGCCAACTTTGGTATAAATTAATCCTTTCTAACCGAGACAGCGGCAGAGCCGTAGAAGTGGATAGAGACAGGATTAAACATTTAAACATAGTTTAACCATTTTTAGAAATGGTACAAAGGGCTGAAATCTCAAAGAGGGATTGAGTCGACTCCTTGTGATTCATGGGACAAGAGTTGATCCTAGAATTGGAGTTGAGGAATCGACCCTTTGGGAGTCGGCTCTTCATTATTAATATTACTATAAAGTGCATTTTACGGGTAAACAAATGGCTTTAATCAACTTTATTTTATAGCTTTATTTTAGGCAATGACATAAAATAAGAAAAATATAGCTACAGATACCCTTCAACACTTACAATGAATCACATTAAAATGAATACAGTGTAATATAAAATAAAGTATGTGTATTAATAAAATAAAGAATGAGAAAGAGGGTAAGTCTCGTGGTTAAAATATGAAAAATGAAGAAGACGAGAATCAAGAGCGGTGACGTTTGCGTCTGAACACGTCACGAAATGGGCGGAGCTAATGAGTGTGATGGCGGCCTCCTGGTGAATGATTAGTGTGTATGTTGGAGAACGAGCCGCGGACATTTCTGTAAAGCGCGTTGACAAGTTCGCGTATTATTAGGGACTTCTGAATGTAAAGTAGCTTTTCGACATGGGGACCGTGCACGCCAGGGTAAGTGTGGGTTTTACCGTATTTACGGAAGAAAACACAGCAATGACCTTTGAACAGAAATGGGCCAAACTACAGCTTCACTTTCAAACTGTCCCAGTGTTGTCCTACTGACAGAAGAGAGACTGGAGGTTTTACACATCTGGTCAGCGGGCTGTAGGCGGTGTTCTGTGTAAGCAGACTAATCAAAGTCTGTTTACACCACATCAATTCTTTTATTCATGTATTGCGCTTGAAAGAATTAACTTTACAGACCTCTGTATTTTGGTTACTTCAGTTGTAGGATAAGCTTGTGATGGTGTGCACAGTACTGTAGTGAAAACAGAGCATTAGCTCAAGTTAATTAATATCTTAATGCAACTTAAATCTACGTCGATTGTAAGTCTAATTTTGGTCTGTTTTAGCTTTGTGTAACTCAGGAAAGTTTAGACGACCCTGTATTTTTAACGCTGAAATGAACAGAACATCAGAATTACAACCACTGTTTGTCATTCTGTCAAATTATTAGTAAATAATATGTTCATTTAACAATTTTATTTTTACTTCAATAATATTAAAAAACAAATTGGTTTACTTATTTAGTTGAAAAACGTTCTTCAGTTCTCGTACAGTCATTGTAATTTTATTTAAGTTCTTGCACTGATTGATTATGGCTGTACTAATAAATTCCACTGCAGTTTTACTGGTACAGAGAACACATTTTTGATAGCTTTCTCTTTTAAGTATTTCTCTGTTTTGTTATAACATGTATGGTTTGGGAGAACAAGCATTGTATTTAAAAATACCCTACTCATAAAATGCTACGATCTGCTCTTGTAGAGTTTAGACCCTCTCCCTATGCAAGGGCCTGAACTGGGAGTTCAAGCAGATGACCTGGACCTGGTTGAACCAGAGCATGAGCCCCAGCAAGAAGTCCTTGAAAATAAAGACGTGAGACTGATTCTTTTATTGTAAGCCACAGTGTTTTATTTCTGCAAGATATTGCAAGCAGGTGCTTATTGTATCCTCTATTTGTTTAGGTTGTAGTCCAGCATGTGCATATAGATGGACTTGGAAGAACAAAGGAGGACATCTTGACATATGAAATTGCGGACGTCTTCCGAGCCAAGAACTTGATTGATGTGAGTGTTATCTTTAATGTAGTAATGTTATGGGAAGTTGTGCTGATCAAAGTTGCATTGTTTTTGCTTTTTGAAACTAAAGTTACAGTGGTTTGTGATGTTGTATCTCTACCCACAGGTCATGAAAAAGTCCCATGATGCCAGACACAGACTACTGCGCCTGGGAATATTCAGACAAGTGGAAGTTGTCATTGATACTGCAGAAGGTACATTATTCAGACACACAGTGATTATTTGCCCAAACTATCAAAAGTCTGAAATGCTGCTTGTCATTGCCATAGGTGAGGATGCACTGCCCAATGGGCTGGACGTAACATTTGAGGTCAAGGAGCTTAGGAGGATGACTGGAAGCTACAACACCATGGTTGGAAACAATGAAGGAAGCATGGTGAGTTATCAATGTCTGTCTGGTACGAGCAACATATTCATAACACTCGGAACGTGTTTACACCTCATAGTTTCATGTGACTATGTAATCACATGGGTCTCCAGCTAGTCGGATAGAAATCGGACTACTTTGTGGTGCATGGTTGTAAATAGGGTCTCATATGATTTATAAATAAAATGAGAAGTAGTTGATGTTTGAAAGGGAAGTACAAGCTTCATATCTTTATTTATATAATTTTCCATTTTCTGTAGAGAATATTGATACAGCATTGAGGGAAATGTATTATGGAAATATACCATGGCTGTTTTTGCTGTCTGATTTCAGGTGCTGGGTTTAAAATTGCCTAATATTTTTGGCCGTGCTGAAAAAGTCACCTTTCAGTTTTCCTATGGCACCAAGGAAACATCCTATGGCCTGTCATTCTTTAAGCCTCAGCCTGGACATTTTGAGCGCAAGTATGCACAATATGCATTATTTATGTGTTTTGTTATTAGGATGTGTACTCCCTAACTCCAGTCCCCAAGGATGCATATCCTCCTGGGTACACTTGATGTTTTTTTTTTTTTTTGGGGATTGCACAACACAGGAGAGCTAAGTCACTGAAAACGATGAATAGCTAGGATGTGCTGGCTGTTAACAAAGATCATAGAATGAGTTTGTATGGCCTACACTTTATTTATAATAAACAATGTCTATATAAAAAAATATCTGGTTTATAATTGACACTTTGACTTCCTTTTGTTTAATTCCAGTTTCTCATTCAACATATACAAAGTCACAGGGCAGTTCCCATGGAGCTCACTAAGAGAGACTGACAGAGGAATATCCACAGAGTTTAGCGTAAGTCTTTACTTATATCCACATTTATGCAAATTTTGATGTACAATTTTTATGTCTAATATTTTGCACATTCTATGATGTAAATGCATACAAAAATGATAAAAAAATATATAAATAATTAAAGTGCAAAGAAAGTCTATCAATCAAGATGCCTCTGTACAAACACACTCCGTTGTTTGCTTTAAAAATGACTACAATAGCATATCAACACCGTTTTTTCCCCTTTACAAAGCTAACAATGTGCAGAAATCTTTGCAACGTTTCAAATATTGAAAATGTGGCTTATTTGATCAAGTTAAATGCTCACCAATTCTGTTGTTCTAATACAGTTCCCGATCTGGAGGACAAATCACACACTGAAGTGGGAGGGTGTGTGGAGAGAACTGGGCTGTTTGGCACGTACTGCCTCTTTCGCTGTTCGAGAGGAGAGTGGCCACTCACTCAAATCTTCTCTCTCTGTAAGTCTAACAGTTAATATTCTAGCAGAATTTGATTATGGTAATAATGCTTATTCAGAATCATTTATAACATTCAAACAAAAACATCAATCGTTTCAGTTTGATGCAAAGTCTCAGCATCTTTTGAACGTCACATATGTAAAAGGTATCAAATATATTAAGATATATTGTGCTTTCTCTCTTTCAAACTTTTTATCAAATAATAAAAATATTATTTTTATTAAATAATATTAAAAATAATTAACAAGAGTGTGAATGCTCTCAGTTTAACTGCATACATTTCCAGAGTTTAGTTTCAGCTGTTTCCAACAGACACACAAGAATAAGGCATACATAATCAGCATTAATGAATGCATAAACAGTAAAGGTGCAAATAACAGTATGTGGTGATGCAGAAAACATGCATTTATAACGGTTTTGACACTTGCATCAAACACCTCCTGTTCCAACAGGATTGAAGCTGTCTAGATCATCTAGTTTGTCCTGAACATCACTTAATTATTTTTCTTTTCATAATAACTTGAGAGATTTATGTACAGAAATGAAAAATATTAAATAAAAATTCTAACCTTGTGAATATTTTCCCTTCAGCATGCAATGGTCATTGATACACGTAATTCTCCAATCCTTCCTAAGAAAGGTGCCTTACTAAAGATTAATCAGGTGTGTATATTTACAGATAACCTACTGGCCATGCAATTGTGTATAAATAGAGAATTCAACTTGAATATTTTATGCTTGGGTTGATCCAAATTATCTGGCATTGTAGGAGTTGGCAGGCTACACAGGTGGAGATGCAAGCTTCTTGAAGGAGGACTTTGAGATTCAACTTAACAGACGTCTCTTCTGGGACTCGGTGAGAAACACAGTTCTGGCAGCACATGGTTGAATATTTGGATTGGTCTAGGGTCTTTAAATGCAGGCAATGTTTGAGCCAAAATAACCTTTGGGGTGTTTTTATTTTCTGTAGGTTCTATCTGCCTCTCTTTGGGGTGGTATGTTGCTGGCAATTGGAGAGAAACCCACGTCTATTGCTGACAGGTTAGTGCATGATAATCAAATCAGGATTTACTCTGACACACTTTGTCCAATTCCTCCTTTAATTTTCAGGAATGTCTGAGTAGAGCTTTGCCAAACTTCCTCTCTACTTTCTCTTAGTTCTCCATACTTGTTTTGTTTGTTTTGCTCTGTTATTCCTCATCTTTGCTTTGTCATATAAAAGTGCACCCGATGCTGTGATTAGAGATACTTAGATAAGGGCAGGACAATTAAAAAATCTCTACACTCTATGTAAGAAGCAGCACAAAGTCAGAACTGACTGGGTGATCTTATTTCACAGTTTATAGGTTGGTAGGCTTCAGATTCCCAAATTAATATACAAATGCACTGAAAAGTATTTGATCTAACATTGTTTAATGTAAACAGGTTTTATCTCGGAGGTCCAACTAGTGTGAGGGGTTTCAGCATGTACAGCATCGGACCTCAGAGTGAAGGTGAGAAATTCAGTACAAATATACAAAGATTCTTAAAACAGACTAGATGTTAAAATATTACACACATTTATTTATAAAATGTACGATACAAATCTTGAGGTTAGTGTTAGTCACATTCTCAGTGATAATATAGTTATTATGTAGCACCTGTTATAATAATTAATCATTTATATGTGTCTATTGATATATGGAACTAAGAATTGACACACATGGGCCCTTGCTTTGTATCAGAATCACTTTATTTCACTGAGCATGTTACTCTTGGTGTGTGCACTTGTGCATGATTCTTAATCATTCACATTATTTACAGTATTCTAGAAAGATTTGGTTTAAAAAAACAGCCATATAATAAGTAAAGATAGATTTGACAATAAGGTCATTGTTTTCTAATCCCTTTATGCTCTTCTAGTTTCAAGCTTTTAACGAGGTTTACTGAAGATATAATGAATGTGTGTATCTCTGTGTTAAGTTCTTATATTTATTTTCTGAATTTCCTTTTAAACAAACATACATTGCAAAATTAGTTGCAGCATTTATTGAAATTGTTATAGACAGGGAAAATAACTGTTGTGTCCACTGTTCATGGAAGGTGATTATTTAGGTGGGGAGGCTTACTGGGCTGGTGGAATCCACCTCTATACCCCCCTGCCCTTCAGGCCAGGCCGAGGGGGTTTTGGAGACCTTTTCAGGACTCACTTCTTCCTCAATGCTGGAAACCTGTGTAACCTCAATTATGGTGAGTATATAATCTTTAAAACAATAGCTGAGAAACACTTCATGTTTGCTTTTCAAATAATATATTAAAGTTAAAATAAGGTTAACGTTTAAATCTGTGCGATTTACAACGAGAAAGTTTTGTTATAGCAATGATATAACTGTTGATATACCATTACACTAACTTAAATAATGGTAGCTTAATTTTTAAATAATACCCGTCTTAAATTTTATATTCTACATTCTGCTACACTCTGAAGTAACCTGTATTTATTTGACTTATTTTTATTTACTTATTTGTTGTCTGTTATTCACTTGAGTTCGCTGTACTCAAATAATCTAGGATTGGATTGGGTTCTTCTTATTTCTTCTGATATCCAAGTAAAAACTTAGTGTTAATGTCAGCCTAAAATGAAAACTTGGCATTAAATTGGTTATTATGGAGTTATTACTTGTCCTCTCCTTTTAAAATGTTGTATTTAAGCTGCTTTTATTTAGATATTGTGTGTGCTGAGTTTTCACTCTAGTTATAACTGTGTAGGTGAGGGGCCCCGAGCCCACTTGAGCAAGTTGGCGGAGTGTATCCGCTGGTCATATGGAGCAGGCATTGTGCTGCGTCTGGGGAACATTGCTCGGCTGGAGCTAAACTATTGCATTCCCATGGGTGTCCAGAGTGGCGACAGGTACATGCACGCTAATCTATCTTAATGTTCAAGTAGTTGGTGATGGTAGGTTTGACTCAGAACACAGATCCTGCCAAGCAAGTTCGGCCTGAAACGTTCTTTTATTATAATGCTGTTAGAAGAATGGAGAACTGATGGCCCAAACATCAGTCAATTTCTCTTGGGTCCAGTTACATAGCCTTAGATCCACTTTTTTGGGTAATGTCATGATGTCAGAAAGGACAGCTTCTTTCCACTTACAACATGCCAATGACTGAACAGAAATGTACATAAAAAATTGGAAACAGCATTCAGCTTGTTTTATTCAGATTAATTATATATATAAATATATATATATATATTATTATTATACATTTCACAAACTCCAGTGATGGATAATGCTCTAGCTTAATGTATCATATAGTTTTTTTTGTTTACCTTTACAGGATATGTGATGGAGTGCAGTTTGGAGCAGGAATTCGTTTTTTGTAACATTCAGAGGCCATTCATATGTCACCATTAAACATCAAAAGAAGGCATTTTACATGTGGGTAAAATATGCTTGAAACTCCAATGAGGAAAGCAAAGTATTATGCTTTAACAGTTCTGTTGGCAACAGGCAGACTGGAAGTATAATAGCCTAACACCAAAAAAATTTTAGAGATTGATCAAAGCATGGTAATCTGTGGAAAACTATACCCATCAGTGCTCTTATGATTGTCATATTTATTTGTCTTAAAGCAAAAGCTTCAATAAACAATGTTTTCTCCCTGTGTAGTAGTGTCATGTGATATTTTTATTCCTCTCCACTGTCAAGCACAAGAAAAGATTGTCTGTGTAAATTGTCTGCCTGCTGAATAATTTGTGCTCCAGACTTCCTGTCTGCTCCAATGACATGATGGAATATTGAACATATGCATCTGACCTGCAGTCACACACACCTCCTCACTGCATTGTTCAGGGGACTTCTGTTCTTAGTTTGAACAGCGAGTAGCTCTTAAGTGTAACTATGAATTTGTTTCTCAGTTTGTAATTTCTGTTCTGCCCTTCTTCCTCCTCTGCAAGAAGATTCATATCACTGTAACACAGTGATCTACAAGATGCAAAAGGCAGCAAGCTCTCAAAACTAGAACGGCATGAGTTTAGCCTCCTGTGTCCCTTCATACTGATAGATTTACTTTGATATTAATGCCCACAACAGGCAAAGATGTATCAGTCACTAAGATAATCACAGTCACTATTTTTAAGCCTCTATTTTTTCCCTCAAATCCTCAGAAACCTACCACCACACTCTATCAAAGCAGCTTTCCACACCTTAATACACTAGCAGAGGAAAACCTCCCTAAAGACAACAACAAAGAAACAAGTTTATGATTAATAAAAAGAGTATGAAAAGCTTCTGGTGACTTTGTCTGTCTCCTGGTGTTCTGTTTTCATTATTTTTTTCTCTTCACTGGTCTCCAAAGGGATAAAAAAGGATCATTTTGTGCCCACTAGAGGTCCTTGTCCCTCAGTACAAGCCGCTTCTGGAGGCCCTCCTTTTCACTTTGCACTGATTGGATAGGCAATGCCCTGCCTCCAGAAATCACTGCTAATCCTCTTAGAGCCAACAACTGTCTAACTCGCCCATTCGCCTGCCTCTTCCATGTGCCCCCTCCCTGCCGGTGCCCCCCCCCCCTCCCCTCTTCCCAGCCTGTGAACTCACTCTGTGAGGAGAGTGTAATCCAAGTGGATTACGCTGCAAAGCGGAGGATTGAGTGCTTTGGCAGTGAGCCCCTGTAGCTACCTTGTCAAAACTATTCAGTGGCTCTTTTGCACGTGGATGCAAAGGCTGTTCTCAATTCTCTTGTAAGTTCGAAGCATCAAATTCTCACGTGGATAACCGTACACAAGAGGATGTAATCACCTGCAATTCAGCCTGTTTCACCATATTAGAGAAATATGATTTCTTTTTTATTTGTCAACTGTATATTCGGATAGTCTGGATCACTGAAGATTTTCCTATTGTGAGCTTCAGCTGTCATCATGAAGAATGCTGAACAGGATTTCATGAAGAAAACTGAACTGGGCTAAACCTGAAAACTTGCTTCTTAGCAGTGGATCACTGATCATGAACCAGCTGCATCGAAGGTGAATTTTACAAATCTACATGAGATCAGCATGAACAAGGTCAGTTTGAGATGATGGTGAGACTCCGATAAAGTTATAGTGGAGCAGTGAGTTCCACTGGATTGGTGTTGGATGGCAGTGCTGCAGAGGATACAGATGTGCTGCACTGGGACAGCTGTTGGCTCTGTCCGGCACAGGACTTGGCCTACATGGGTCACTCTCATCTTGCTTTACTCAGGCTGGTTCTGCCTCTTGACCAAGGCCCAAATGAAGATTCCTCCAGAAACGTAAGCTGCACCTCAGAAAATAGTATTTTAAGTTAAAAATTGAGAAGTGGGGCTTTACTAAGCGTAGAGCACAATTTATTGTCAATTAATATCTAGTAAAATATTAATACACATTTATTTTTTTTAAATTGGGTCATGAGAGTATGATTATATTGTAGCTAGCCAGACAAACTACATAAATATTTGCTGCTTTTTTTCAGCATAATTTGTAAATACAAGGAGAAGTGGTCTAAAACTTGGGAATATATAATTCTTTTAACTCCCATTCAGAGTTAAGGTGTTTTCCATTCTCTTTCTAAAACATCATTAAGGAGATACAAGCTTTTTGTCAGACAGTGAAGACTTATATATGGTCGAACATAAATTGATACAACAGTTGACTGATTTACTCTTTTTAATGCAAAATTATAATATTAAAGCGATACTGTGATTATAGAGATTATAATATTACAGTGATCTGCTGATGATACTAGTTGCAGTGTATTTCATATACAATACTACGCAAAAGGATGTAGTGACCTCAGAAAATCAAACGGTAAAGCTAGTTCTTTTTTCGTAATGATGTAAAAAATCTGATATTAGAATTAACACTAGTAAGATAATATTATAATTTACTAATATTTCCCAAACTAATATTATAATTTTTCCTATGCATTTATTAAAACATTTCCAAACCTCTCCATTTGGCAGCCAGGTCAGGCTGATCAATAATTCACTATATTAAATCAGTGCTGGTAATGAAATTTAAATTCCATTTAAATGAAATGGGAGCATCCAGAAGACACCAGAAACCATACAAAGATTCTTCTTGGTTTCCTTGCAAAAACACATTATATGAACTGCTCTCAAACCTTGCATAATAGAAACTCTTCCAGCTGCAATAGGAAACTTGAGCCTCCAGGATTATTTGGGGTTTAAATTTACACCAGTTCACTTCCATGGAGTTTGGAATTAGAGAATAAGCAGCAGTGCGGATGCCGTTTAGGCAGTTGTTGGGTTGCCTTTGGTAATTCCCTCATCAAATGAGTTTCTCTGTAAAATCCATTTCTCATGAGACTGACATCATTGAGCGAATGGAGGGGAAAATGAGAATCAGGCCATTTGACAGAAGGCAGTTTTACATAGTGGATTCAGCAAGCAAAATGCTCGTGGGTTGTGATGTAAGTCAATATTAATCATCAAATGATTATTCATCAGTTGATTATATTGGGTATTTAATAACTAAAGAGGAACATGGACCATATTACCAAATTCAGAAATTCTATCAGGTTTTATTTCACATTTGGCTTTACGCATGAAAGGTGTTTTGTTAGCTCTCTGGACCACATGTTAAATAAATCATGTATGATATCAATGTCTGTAGATAATGTGGTCCAGGTTGCACCTATGGTGCCATGCTGGAGGGTGCCCTGGTTAATTTTATACTGGAGAGATGCCAGATACTCAAGCTAGCACACAGATGGTCATATGGATAGACACATGGCGACAGGAACTTCATGCTAACACATTTTATGCCTTCCTTCCTTCTTTTAAATAGATGTCTTTCCTTGGCCACGATCAGAATGTTTTGCATTTTGCTCTTTAGGAAAAAAGCCAGAGCTGTGATTTATTTAAATTGATTTCAGCAGCACAACACAAAATTTGTAGTCATTTAGCTGATAGATGAAATGATCAAACTGAATTTATTAATGCACATGACACTAATCAAAACAGGAACTCTAGAGAATTCTGGCCATCTACACTCTCAGAAATTAGTATTGTAGAGGTACATTATTGTTGCTAGATGTCTTTCCTATTTATAAAACAAGTGCTAAATTATTCAGAGTTTTTAAGTCATCATTACTTTTAAAAATATGCCATTTTAGACCAATAAGATGTAGCATAAACTACCATACGCAGTCACAACCAAATCTCACTAAATGTCTGGCACACTACATTCAAGCTTGTTCACAGTTTTCTTGGTCAAGAAACAGAAAAGACCTTAACTGATAGAAAACCTTAATTTTCAGAACTAGTACAAGAAATCGCAATTGACATTTACATTGACATTTCCTTGAAGCATTCATCCTCAAGTAAGACATAAAGCTAGTGTTTTTCTATCCTGGACTGTGTTTGGCTGAGTCTTTAATAGGTTAATGGTGTCACAGTCCAATTTGTTGCCAAGCCACCACAAACACAGATACATCTGAAAGCCCTGGCCTGCTTAGGTCAGAGCCATTTCATAGTGCATTTGTCAGCACTAAGCTTACCTGGCAAAGACATCTGAGTGTTTGATTTTGTAAGTGGTGTGGCTATGCTCTCTCCCTTACCAGCATGTATTTGCACAGAGATGTCCATTTTTCTTTTTTCCCCATCCAAGGTATTTGGTTAGGACACTCTTGGTAGTAAGTAAAGACAGGAAACAAGTGGGCACAATTCATCAGGGCCTTCGTCACCAATTCTGGTAAATAAAATATTTCTTATATATCCTAGTCACTCCACCACATTTACACATGACACAGGAATCCTAGAGCTTATCAGCAGAACACATGACTGGCCATCTGCATTCTTAGGAAAAAGGTATGGTAGAGGTACATTATTGTTGCTAAAGGTACAAACAGTATAAATGTACCTTTAAAGGTACAACTTTTTTAAGTCTAGTTGTGTTCCCTAAATATACACTACTTTCTGTTCTCCAGAAGGAGTATTGAATTTTTTAAAGATTTCATTATAGAACTGTGTACAATAAAAGAACATAAGTCCTGGAGATGAAATCTGGCATAGGAAATCAACACAAGTTTAAAATCTGCAATAACAATGGAATATGATACAATTATGTTCCCTAACTGAAGGTACTGAATGTGTGAGGATACCACCACAGTGGCAGTTTTTCTTACAATGTAGTGTTGTGCCCTCAGGGTCAACATAACAGACATAAAAATCATCTGGAATTCAACCAGTGAAACAACAACCTTTACAGTAAGAGACAGCAGAGAAATACAGAAAGACCGTGAGACTGCAAGATTTTAGACAGAAAGAAATAAACATCCGCCATAGGTAGAACTACTTTGTACCTTCACTCGCTACTTTAATAGATGTAACAAATCGTCACTGTCCAATAAAAACATGTAGAAATGCTCCATATTAGATTGGATGAAAATATTTTTACAGGCAGCATGCTGGCACAGCAGGTAGTGCTGCAGTCACACAACTCCAGGATCCTGGAGGTTGTGGGTTCAAATCCCACTCCAGGTGACTGTCTGTGAGGAGTTTGGTGTGTTCTCCCTGTGTCCGCTCTGGTTTTCATCCCATGGACGTTGGTAGGTGGATTGGCAACTCAAAAGTATTCATAGGCGTGTGTGTGTGTTTGTGTGTGGGACCTAGATAAGCAGTTACAGACAATGAATGTACAAGTAGTTGGAAATGGTAAATGACAGCCACAGGACCACCGCTGACCAGATATTATTTGGAAAGTGTCTAGGCTGAGGAGCTAAATGATGACTTTACTGATTTAAATGTTTAAAAACCCTAATAAGTGCTCATTATATCATATAAGATATTTAGAGAAAACAAGTACATTTTAAAAGAGATATTATTGGAAATGTATCACTAGATACACTGGTTACAATTATTTTGCTTTATTATTTAGATGTTGGTTCAAAGCCTCTGGATTCCTCCCTCTGTACAAAGACACTTTCTAGTAGGTGGATTTGCTATTCAGAAATGATCCACAGGTGTGAGTGAATGTATGCCCTATGATGGACTTGAGTCCTGCCCAGAGCTTATTCCTGCTTTGCACCCAAAGATTCTGGGTAGGCTCTGAACACACTGTGACCTTAAATAGAATTAAGTGGTTACAGTAAATGAATGAATGTATGATAGAATGATCTTTCATCACCTGCAAATTCATCAAACACTTCAGTCACTTGCAGCCAAACAGTATTAAGAGCGCATGGAGTTGGGATAAGATTCTGATGGTCTGTAGAACAAGTGTTTTGACTGATAACTATTTTCTTTCCTCAGAGTTCAAAAATGGGCCAATAGCATTTCTGAGCAACTGAACTCAGTTGCTGGAAAATATTCAGGAGCTGCTCTACTACAGAAGGTAAACTGATCATTTACATGAACTGTATTTCTACTAAGTAGATAAATGTGTTCTGTGGACCAAAATAACATTGTTTTTTCTTATTGGTGTTTTTTCTTTTGTCTTTCACTTTGGAGTACTTGTTGCAAAGAGCAGATTTTATATATGTCTCACAATCAGCTGTGGTCATAGACTTCCATGATTTTAAACTAATCTTTACAATCATAGATATTATATGGATAGGCTCTATTTGAAATGATGCATCCATTTCTCAGCAACTACCAGTGAAAACACTGGCACGCTTTTATAATTGTATAAAATAATACAGCATAAGAATACATTGTTTTTGAATTCCTCAGGCCTAGATCAGTTGGAATGTAGGATCAGTAGATCAGTAGGAATGGCTCTGTTAAGTGGGACTATATGGGTTTCTTTATTATGGGGTGTGTTGGGATTTGGCTGCTGATTGACACACAGTGGCAGCTCTAACAAGATCTACCTAATGCACACTGGGATAGTGCTCAGTGCTCTTGGCAATAATGCTCATGAGGTTTTGGTGGACCTAAGCTTTTTTTTTTAGTGTGTGATGTCCAAATTCAATATTTATTTGATAATTCTGTCCTCAGTCAGCCTTTAAGTTCTCTTTCCCTGAGTATGGTCGTGCAATATATATTGAAACCTCTAATTACTGGTTTTGTTGATTTTCTGTAAAAAAATAAAATTACACCAGGTGAAATTGTGTTCACATTCTCTATTGCAGCGTTTACCTCTGCACATTTTAATGCATGGTTAGTTTTTGTTGTTGTTGTTGTTTGAATGTAACATACATGGCTTGTGCACATTTTATTTTCTATTTTTTAATTTTTCATATAAAACACCCAATAGCACGTATATGTGAACTTTGTTAAATGTGAGTTAGTGAGTGAGTGAATGAGTGAATGTGTCATTGAGTTATTTACAAGCCAGTTTCATGATGTACTTTGCATCTGAAAAAAATAAGTCGTGCCAGGAAGAAAAATTTGGCAGTAGGTTCTGAAACTGACCCTGTCCACCTCTGAAAGTTCACACCAGTGTGGGAGATAATGCTAAAGTTTCTGGCTGCTTGTTTAATTCCTCTTCATGATACAATTAATCCACAGATTAGTCAGTGAGATTGAGAGTATCTGAGATGTTGTCAAGCATCACTTGGTATCACTGAGGGAGCAGTTGGTACAAAACTGACATCTAGCTTTCCTGTGGCCTTTATACACATAACCTCACCAAGGGCAAATTACCAAGTGTAGATTAAAGATCTAATTTAATCTACTCTTTACATAAATTCAAACTTTATCTTACAAAAATGTTTTAAATAAAAATTAATGTACTGTAAAATGTCTAAATGATTAGCAATATTAGTTCTAAATAATTTCTATTGTTTCAACCAGAAACTCAAAGATGTGGAGCCTATTGTCCGAATAGAAGACTTGGATGGGCCTGCTTTAGTCCAGGAGTTTTCAGATGAAATTGAAAAAATGTTGGGAAGCAAAATGAAGTCTGTTAAGGTGAGTAATTTCAACTGGAATGGGGTTAGAGTAATGCATTATTTAATTAATGGAAATTATAATACACTGGTCAAATGTTTTGATAATACTTTTTTTTAAGAATTAAGCACTGTTACATCATTAGGATGTGTTTAATGAGTCAGAACCCCGCAGTACCAATAGAAATTGGGGAGTAATATTTTCATTAGACAACTGAAAAAGGATAAATAGTCTAATCTTGCCTATTACTGAATGGAACTGTCTTTATATGATCTCTCTCCAGCGGCTGGCAGACACAGCAGAAGATGCAGATTTATATCACGAGTTTAACGCTAGTTTAGAGGTGAGGCTGTTGTGTTTTTTTATTGGTTTTGTTTGTTTTGTTTTTATTTTTTGTTGTTATTTGTTTTATTATTATTATTATTATTATTGTTGTTGTTGTTGTTGTTGTTGTTATTATTATCGTCAATTTCCATTTTCATGTTCAGCATTATTGTTATATTTCTGTATTTAATTTAAAATATTTTCTCGACTGAGTTCATTTGTATCAGTAGACAAATACAGTACATATATTATGTGCTCTAAAATAAATGTCCTGAAAAAAATGTATGGAATTTTATGGATTGGTTGGATTTTGTTTCTTGTTAAACAGTTTGACTACTTCAACTCCATGCTGATAAACACAATGGACGAGGAAGGCAACTTCATTGAGCTTGGTGGTGAATTTCCACTGGAAGAAAATGAACATTTTAATAGACTCCAGGTCAACACACTAATGAGCGACATCCAGGTCCCAACCAATGTGTATAACAAAGGTGATACCTTCATAACAGCTGACAGCAGAAACACTTCAACAACCACCTCTGACATCATTGTTGCTTAATTTTTTTTTTATGTCACTTTACTGCTCTGTGTCTCTGTCTCTGAATTTAGATCCAGATATTCTTAATGGGGTGTATATGTCTGAAGCCCTGAATGACATCTTTATCAGTAACTTCCAAAAAGACCCTACACTCACATGGCAGTACTTTGGCAGCTCCACAGGTTTTTTCAGACTCTATCCAGGTAAAGTGGGAAACCAACATGGTTACACTGATAAACTTTTACCACTTATATATCAATGGCTATATAGTTATAAATCATTTTCTACACTTATAATTACACCACAAACTGCATGTACTATACCAATGAATTAGCACTTTCCAGTATTTTTTTATATTTATAATATTGTAAAACTTTAACAATTAACTAATATTTTATATCATACCCTTTATTACATCTTTATATACACCTATATATCAACCCTTTATATCAATAATCTACTCCTTTATATTTCAAAATTTTCAGTGTTTAATTCTTGAGCACTGATGACACAATCTGTACTGCCTTTAATTGAGAGTTTTATGGTGTACTTTGTGATAAAAATATATGAATATACTGTGACAAACGTGCTATTGTTCTAAAAGTTTTTGGCCTGTAAATTTTGTGGACTTGTGTTTATTTTATTTTCATTAATTTGTTTATTCATTGACTCTAAGTGCTTATCCAGTTCAGGGTCGCGGATAATCACTGAATCACTGGGCGCAAGGCGGGTTTATTTTATTTTATATTATTTTATTTTGTATTTAATTCTGCTAAACTTACAATATTGTTACTTGAATCCAGGTAGTACCATTCTGTATATTTACAGTGACTAATTGTAGTCAGGCCGAACCCCATCTGTAATTAGAAAGACTACCATGGGACCACCACTGACTAGATATTATTGGGGTGGTGGACTGTACTTAGCATAGCAGCTACTGTGCCATGGCAGTGTTATTATAGTGTGTGGTATAAGTACTGTAAAGAAAAAAGGACTGTAGGGTTACGTTGTTGTTGTTCACTAAAAGTACTAACAGTGTAAACGTACCCTCAAATGTACTACCTCAGAGGTTACACAACAAGCTGTATAGGTGCATGATTTTACAATATAAACTTCATAAATAGAAGTATAAAAAATCCTGCTGTCAACACATGATAGAATCAGTGCCACTTACATTTTAACTGCAAGTGAATTTAGTTCCATTATGCTCCCTAACTAAAGGTACTAAAGATTTTAAACATTAACATTAATGATAGCACCCCACTGACAGTTTAGCTCCTTTTTATGAGAGTGTACAGTAGTGTTTCTTGGGTTTTTAAACAGTATGTACAGTATTTTTGTTTTCTCCATTTAGGCATCAAATGGACTCCAGACTCAAATGGAGTTGTTGCCTTTGACTGTAGGAACAGGAACTGGTGAGATATTAAATGCTTATATCATGTTGTACTTAGATAATAAAATATTACCATGAGCATTCTGAGCTTGCCTAGGGTGGCAGTAACAGATTAGCCTTGTGGATGGCACCCAAATTGTCTGCTGCTTGTAGCAGACAGGAGCACAGCCAATGAGGTTCTGATCCTACTCAAAGACTTTAATCCTGTCCTTAAGTGGTTAACAGCTCAATAGCCAGGTCAGTGGGACTCACATGGGTGCTGTATGTGACTGTTTATAGAGCTGTACCTAATAGCCGTGAAGCTAGTTCAGTTAGCTTGGATAGTTTTTATTTTGTAAAGAGATATGGGGCAAAGGGTCACTTGACTCTGGAAGGGTTCTAATACAGTGCATGTGACTCTAATGTGTTGTTTACCTGCACCCTGAAAGCTGTGCCAAAAGAAAACTGATTAATTTATGTTTTTCTCTTCTCATTCAAAAATGATGAAAATATTCAGAAACATGGTAGTTTTGTGCACGAGATGTCACATTATATGATAAGTTTTGTTATGTGACTAAGGATGGCAGTAGAGATTATATAAAGACCCACTTTCAGACTATTGCATTTTACCTTGCCTTTCCTAGTTTATCGCTTGAGTGCAACTGCTCAGATATGGCGTGGCCAAACTTTTTGAACATATTAGACATTGGTTCTGACTATTGTGTGATTTGGCTCTAAGCTTTTCCTAACTCTCTCAGGTACATCCAGGCTGCCACCTCTCCAAAGGACCTCATCATAGTGGTGGATGTCAGTGGCAGCATGAAAGGACTTAAAATGACCATTGCCAAGCACACCATCAACACAATCCTGGACACCCTGGGGGAAAATGACTTTGTCAATATTATTGCAGTAAGTAGCTAATGGATCCAGTTTTTCACATTTTGAAAGAGATCATTCAACAGCTTCTCAGGTAAATTAAGGACAATTCTGAATCTTTGCTTTCTTGAAACAAACATCTTACTTGTAGTGCTTAAGTATATTTTATCTTCTCTCATGGCTTTTTTTTTTTGCAGTACACTGATTATGTTCGCTATGTGGAACCCTGTTTTCAAGGCACACTGGTGCAGGCGGACTTGGATAACCGTGAGGTAATCAAGTATTTGAGAAGTCTAGTATAGTGTGGTATGGCAGGATACCTGGAGAGCTTTTATCAAAAAGGAAACACCACTTTGTTTAGATGAGACAGAGTGCCTTGCCTTGATGCTCTGTGTATTTCTCTTATATTTCAAAAGCCATGTAAGGACGGTACGGTCTAATCTCCGAATTACATTTCTCTCTGATTCAATCTGCAGTTTAGGTATTCAGGCATTTTAACCGGAATTGCATTTAGTAGCTTTTAATGAAATGTTTTTTTTTTTTTAATAGTAGCATTATACACAGAAAGAGATCATATAAAGAGAGTTCCATTCAGTAATAGGCAAGATTAGACTATTTATCCTTTTGATTTATGTCATCACGACTCATGAAATGGTGCAGATGGAAATCACCATCTCATGACGTTTTAAAGAGAATCATAATGCTGTTAATATTATGAAGAGCAAAAAAATCATATAATAATAAAACAATAATCTTAACTTTCAGTGGAGGTTGATTAGAAAAAAAAAAAATTAACAATATTTTTTGCTGCATTTCAACAACATGTGCATTTTTAAATGATGATTGTGTCAAGAAATGAAAAATAAAAAAGTGGAGATTAATGTGTTTATTCTGACAACATGGACGAATGAGGAAGGTACTATTTAAAAGGAAATTCCACCACATTTTAACATTTCTATATTATATTAAGATTTTCAGATGTAAACAGTTACCAATATGAAATATTAGAGATTTTTAAAATCCAATTTTAAAAAGCTCTCTCTGAAATTACTTTTAAACATTCATACCTTTGTATCTGATACAGTTAATTTTAAAATAGTTGTAATGGCACTGACAATGGTAATGTACCACCTTTGGCAGTCAGTCTAACAACCAGTATTTGAAGAACGCGAGTGAGACTGAATCTTCTTTTAAATGTTTACTTATAAAACACACAAAAAAAGTAGACATTACACTGGACTCAATATGGCTCTGTCAAAAAACTGTGTTGCTTTCTTCATTTCTAACTGCCACCTGACCTTTTTTCATGCAAGCAATACACACACACACACACACACACACACACACACACACACACACATATATATATATATATATATATATATATATATATATATATATCCTTCTAAGGTTTATACAGCACTAAATTACGCATTTTAGAAAATTAAAGCATTATAAATTCTTATTAAATTATCTTCACATATTTTAACCTTTTTAACCCATAACTGGCTCTTACAATAGTGGTCTGTCTGAAAACCTATTTTTCCATACACTGTATCTACATCTTTGCCAAAAGCCTATTTCAGTCAGGAATCAGGCTGTGTATTAGTTACCATTCCATTTAATATGTGTGTGCTGGGGGCTTTGAAACACCTGGTTTCTATGACCACCGATGAGAACAATTCAGACTCAGAACGATTCAGACCAAGAGTATTACATCAAACAGCTCAGAATAACCTTGTTTACATCTTAAGTATTTTAATACTCAGAATTGTTTTTTCATAAAGACAGTGTGTAAAACAAATTAAAGACAGCAGAAGTACCTAAGAACACATTTAGTAAAAATAAACTGATATTTTAAACACCGTCAGAAGGAAAGGTAAATGTGTTTGTGTGTTGACCCTGTTTAGTTGGTTTTACATTTTCATGTCTGTACTTAAATAGATTTGGTAATGTTATATTAACATTAGAATGTTCATTATAGATTGTAGGTCTGTCCTGCAAATGTTTGTGCATTTTACTGACCATGTTTAGGTCTATATGTTGATGTTGGGTAAGGTCAGTGTGCCAGGACCTGCTTAATGCAGGCCGGTGGAACTGGAGGTAGAGCTGTAATGATATTCTGAGTCTTATCTGCATCACATCTGCTCATAGGATCCTGCCTCTGATCCTCTTTTGAAAACTCGAGAAGGGAATTGTGCTACTAAAGAAACTCCATGATGATCCAGTGGTGCTTTCCTTTGTCATAGTCAATTCATGAAGTCAAGAAGTTGAAGAAGTTGAAAAGTGAATGTTTAAATGTGATTGGGTGTTTGCTTCTATTTATATCTTTTGAGAGGGGATGGAAGTTTAGCAGCTTTTTTGCTTACAAGTAAAAGGGTTTTAAAAGCTTAAATTTAATCTGTTTTCCCATTGCCTGTTTTATCCATCTTCAGCATTTCAAGTTGCTGGTGGAAGAGCTGCAGGTGAAAGGGGAGGGGAAAGTCAAGAAGGCCATGAAGGAAGCCTTCCGGGTGCTGAATGAGGTCAGTTTCTACGTTTACAGTCATAGATTACATGGATTTAACCACATACTGTATTTTTTTCACTTAGAACCAACTTTCCATTTTGAACTAATTTAACTCATTCATGTCTCAACACATAATGAAGTATAACATATATGCTATAAAACATATATGCTATAAAATAGTACAATAAAAAAAAAAAATCCACAAATCTTGTTCAGACTGGTCTAATTCGGGAGTCTGAAGTCAGACGAGGGCAAAAAAAGACTCAATACATTATGTAGAGTTTTGTATTTTATAATGTTCCAACATATGTAATATTTAAAGTAAAATAAAAATTTAACATGTTATATATAGTAAAAATAAACTGCTTTGTTAAGGGGAGAAAATGTATAATTTATGTATATTTGACCCTCAGACTAGGGCTGAGAGATTAAAATTTCTATTCTAAAATTGCAATTTGAGAATGCAGTTTCCATATCCGAAGAACTGAAATTTAAATCATACATTACCAAGAGCAATGTCCTAAACATTTTTAAATGGTGACTTTCAATATAATTTCTATATAACAGAGTGAGACACATCAGGTGCAACCAAACTGTATTGTGCTGTGTACATGATAACAGCCACAAGTAAATGACCTTTTGACACTTTGCATTCAAGATTCAAAATTAAAGCCAGATATTCTTGATTTTCTTTGACTTCGTTTATTGAAGATGAATTAACCATAAGCCATTAATTACCGTAGGCAATGCTTTGGGCAGCATTAATGTAAAATGATTATTTTTTATACCTGTAACTTTATTATTAACAGTCAAATTAGGATTATATTTTGTTTTGAACTTTAGAATTAACTGAACACAAATTAGTTAAATAATATTTAAGACA